>NW_028282104.1:0-38748 GCF_059751285.1 Brachycentrus maculatus
TCCCAACCCCAACCCCAACCCCAACCCCAACCCCAACCCCAACCCCAACCCCAACCCCAACCCCAACCCCAACCCCAGAGTGCCATTACTTCAAAATTTATATGAAAGGGTCGTCATTATATGCAACTGTATTATTTATCATATGATATTGGTTAATTATTTCGTGTGAATGATATGCGTTCGTATGATTTGAAAAATTGGAGTAATTTGAGTGATTTGAGTACATTTATACTTTTTTAATTTCAATTTTTGTTATTTTGAAACTTACTCTATAAATTGTATAACTGATACGATAACAAAGTGCAAAGTTCAAAGTAATTGTTAAATGAAAGCTTATCAATACTTAAAATCCTAAAAACAACCATATGCTTAATCAGGAATAGTTTCTGATTGGTAATCGTGTAAAATGAATGAATATTCATGGAGATTAAATAGAGATTAAATAGAGATTAAATGGATATAAACAAATAGAATGAAAGGAATACATGAATTACACTATTATTAATCCTAAAGGTCGGCTTTCAAGTCAAAATATCAAACATATTTTGAATGACATCACCCTGAGTCTTTTTGATTCATAATCTATCACACTCGATATTAATATATATTGGTTGGCTTAAGTATCTAATAAATTTATATAACTTCAAGACATTGTTTAAATGGAAAATAAACCAAAATTGCCATTGGAATCCTTTAAAGTCTTATTCGGTGCTGCTAAACAAAATGTTACCCTGAAGAGAGAAGATAAGCCCCTGAAAAAAGAAGAGCAAAACAGCATGAGCATGCTCAACCCACTAAAGGTTAATTCGAAAGCAGTGAATTAGGTTGTCCCCTCACGAAAATAATCGAAGTCTGAGTATGAACCTAACTTTTATTTGGGAATCAATCAAGTGGTCCACTATGAATTCAAGTCGAAAAATATCACAACCAGCGCTTTTTATGTGCCTGCTTACATCCGTTTAAAAATTAACAGAGTGAACGAAATCAATTATGTCGAATCCAGTTCTACTATTTAATCCCAAATCAGGCTCTGGTTAATGATTAAGGAATTTCCTCAGGCTGTACAAGATGAAATTTTAAATCTCACGAAAGTAGATATTAACAATGGAGAGGCCTAACATACTCTCATTAATATCCGCGAGCCCCTCAAACTAGACCCCAGCTTTAAAAAGAATGTCTCCAAAAAGGCAGAGGCATTTCTAATTGACTAAGCAATGAACCTAGATATTGAAAGCGATCCGTTTTGGTCTCCTTTCGAATTAGTGAAGCTCGTCGCCAATCTTGAAATCAAAAAGATCACACTAGGGTAGCACGATCCTGAGTTTTTGCTCAAGATCAATGATTTGGAAGAGAGAAAAAAGTATGATGGAGCAACAGTTGAGTTCAATTTCATGGACGCTCATCCTTTCATAAACTTTTCATTTGGCTAGGTCAATCGTCTGGGGAGCTTCGATATTGCTGAGAGCTTGGTCGATATGCAATTTTCGAATCAGGAAATCGGCGATGAGGAGGAGGAGGAACCAGAAGAAGAATACAGCTAGGTCTAAGAAAGCCGGCCTTTGGCAGGAAGCTTATTAAATTCAGTGCTTGACCATACGCTCGGGCTCAAGGATAAAGTTAGAAGATAAAAATATAAAAGTGGAGCCATCACTCCTGACGCCTTTTAGCATGGCAAGATATTGATTCCGCTATATAAGTACCCTGCAATGACGCTCATCAATGTCTTCGTGCCATTTTACATGGTTGCGATTTTGAATTTGGGCGTCTTTTTTGAAGCCAACGACATGAGCAACCGATCCGCAAGCTTAGCAACCTTTCAACTAGCATATATCGCATTCTTCCCCACAGTTCGTTAAACTCTACCCGAAACCCCTAAACTGGTATTTGCCTAAATGCTCATCTATATCCAAGCCCTCTGCACATTGATCTGCTTCTTCTACAGTTTAAATATCAACATGGTGTAGGATTATGTGTTTGATTGGAGCACTGACGCTGTGTTTTTAGTTTGCCTGAGTCTCACCGCCCTGAACATATCCATTGTCGTATTCATGATGATTCTTCATAAGCTGAAATGGGAACCTGAATTTAATAAATTGCCAGAAGGAGCGGTTGAATGCATGCTTCAGCCAACGCTCGATACTGATGACTGTCATTAATGGTGGAACCCAAGATGCTAAGAGGAATTTAAAGTGGCATTCGAACTACAACTCGTAAAGCCTGCTTTTCCCCACTACAAAAAAATTAGGCGTGAAAACCGTATGGGTACCCTATTCGGAGAAAAGAAAAACATAATTAATTCTGATTGATTGAAATAAAGAGAAACAGGATTTCATTATTATTATTATTATTGTAATCATAGATGTAATAATAATAGTATTCATTTGATTTCATCTTCATCGTTATTTAGGTGCATGAAAAATTTTGTGAGCCATCAAATCAGATGCTTCCCAAACTATTCGATTCCGAGCTTATCCTTGAAATTCTCCCGATCAGTAATGTTAACAATGTCTCATACAAATATTTCATACTTGAGTTATAGTTTATAAATATTATTGAATCCAGGCATGAATGCTTAAACTAGGGACCCTACCTCGCGGCACATTACATTTGTCTTCGAAAATGAGCAGACCCAATAAACCAAAATAGTAAAGAGTGTGATTGTCTTTTAAGAAAAAACCATCGATTTGAGAAACATTCTCGAACAGATTGATGACCCGGCTGCTAAGATTTTCAAAATCTATGATTTCTCTTTGAACAAATATGTTCCCCTCAGAAATTATTCAGATTTTACGAATGTTTACTCTGTCCCGGATCATCTGTTCGAATCTGAAATGATATTGATCAAATACTCTTCAGATTTCACGTAAACTGCATCAATGAAGGGCAGCATAAGCAGCATTAGTGATGCCTCTTCGGTTAAAAAGTAACGGAGCAAATAAAGGACCATCCAAGAGACCATAGAGATTGTAAAGCAGTGGAGAGATCTACACATCTGCCCTGTAAATGGCAGGAAACTGAACCTACAAGAAGCTGCAGTCATGATAGGGATCAGCAAAAAAAGCCTCGATGATTACTACTACCAGTTGAGGCTGGGAGAGAAGTATGGCTTCGATTTTCAAAACAATTTATCATAGAAGGTGGGCGTTTTACGAACTTTCATCAAACAGTCAAAGCCGTCAAGTAGTTCCGGCAAAACCAAAACCAGAAAGCTCCCGAAATAGCTTGAGATCATGGACAGAATTGAAATCGAAAGCCAAAATCCAAACATAGACCAAGGATGGGGCTCGATGAATTTCCAGGGACAAATGATAAATGATATTTCGCTATATGAAATCAACGAAGAAAAAGCCTCGAACAACTCCATAAAGGGCATATAAAATCAGTTTTATAATGACTTTAATTACTTAGAAAATGAGCCTCAAGACCCCTTCCTTAACTTCGGCAAAAGCTATGCCAAAGAGGATTAAGACTTCAGTGATAATCTGTTTTCATGAATGATAGGTCCGCACCTGATGTAACATGCATACATTATCTCCTTTCTCAGCACATTTTATTGTATGCATTCGCCTATGTAGTATGCCACTCTATAATATAAGAACATTTTAACATTTTCATTAAATATTGGATAATATTTTGCAATCAGTAATCTTATTTAATATTGAATGAGCAAAAAGATAGCTTTCATTCACCCAGACCTCGGAATCGGAGGAGCAGAACAGCTCGTGGTAAACCTATGCCTCGGGGCAATTGATAATGGCTATGAAGCTGCTATATACACCCCTTACCATCATAAATCGTTCCCCTAAACGCATGACGGCACAATTCTGGTTCATTAACATGGCTCCTTCTTTTCTTTGATCCCCGCCACCATATTCGGCAGATTCAAAGGAATTCTATCCTATGTGAGAACACTGATATCTGTGTTGTGGCTTATTTGCTACGATAACGTATATGACGTGGTCGTTGTCGACCAAGTAAGTTTCGCGCTGCCTTTCTTGAAACTGGCTGGCAACAAGACAATATTTTACTGCCATTACCCTGACAAGTTGCTCGCCGGGGCAAGATCTAGTCCCTTCAAAAAAATATACAGGTTCTTTATAGATACCTTGTAGGAACTTTCCCTACTCTTTGCAGATAAAATCTATGTGAACAGCAAGTTCACTCAGAATGTCTTCTATGACAGTTTTCAGTTAGTCAATAGAATTCGCAAAATGGAAACAGAAATTCTCTATCCCGCAATCGACTTCAAGCATTTCGATTAAACCAATGAGGATGCTGAAACCATGAGCATCATGAAATAAATTGGTACTGATTATTTCTTTTCCTTGAATCGCTATGAACGCAAGAAGAATATAGCCTGTGCAATTACATCGTTTGCTGAAGCCATCAGGAAAGAGCCTGAACTGACAAAGAAGTATAAACTTGTGATTGCGGGGGGATATGACAGCAAAGTTCTCTAAAATATCGAACACCACAATTAGCTAGTGCTCTTAGCCGAAAAATCAGGCATTGCAAATAGGACAGTCTTTCTCACATCGATTTCGAACAATCTCCGAAAAATTCTACTAAAAAAATCAAAGTGCGTTCTTTATACGCCCCAGAATGAGCACTTTGGAATAGTTCCATGCTAGGCTATGTACTGCAACGTCCCAGTCATTGCAGATAAAAGCGGAGGGCCGATGGAGTCAATTTCTGATGGATAATGCGGATTCTTAATAGAAGGTGGATCAAGCTAATGGGCAGAAAAGATGGTCGCCATTATGAAAGAGTAACGAAAATACACCAAGGGAAAATAAATAGTGATCAAAAAATTCGGTATGAAGGCCTTTGGAGAGCAATTTGCTCGGGGAATCCAAAGCCTATTGAAAAAATGATATCATGCTTTATGATTCAAAGTGTTTTATCTGCTTATGCAATAATTGAATGATTATACAAATAATCAATTTCTGGTTATTTTCGCGTTATTTAGATTCACGAGGCATTGGTCTAATTTCGAGAATGCTTTTTACATATGCGATTGAATGACTTGCTACCTTGCTTTTATTTCCAGTTGCATTTTCGATTCAAAACATTCCTTAAAAATGCTCATGAGTTGATTTGCCTGGCTATCTCCAAGTTTGTTTGCTGTTGGCAATGCGATTTGTTTCGATCGAAGCAGGTTCCGATACTCGACCATTAAAGCATAGTTCGAGTTATTGTTGTCATGAGATTTCATTAGCAGTGCCATGAAATTGTTGACACTTTACGTACATATTTTTTTGAAACCTTCCTTTTCGCCCTTCTCAGAGTCGAGTTGGGCTTTTAGTTCCTGATACCTAAGAGTTTTGTTCTTTAGCTCTTGCATAGCTCTATTCAAGCCGGCCAGGATCTTGGTATACTGCTACTCACCTCTTCGCAAATCATTCATCACTTTTGAGTTGGTTGATTGCTTATCTTGGATTTCCCTTTCGAGAATCGCAATTTTGTTCTTCTTCTCCACATTTTACCTCTCGAGCTATTCTATTTTCATAGCTGTTTGCTATGTTCTCACTGCCTTCAAATATCTATCTTTGCTGAGCTCAGCTTAGACTTTCATCTGCATGTTCAATTCATTGGCCTTATTTAGAGTGGCTTGCAGAGCCTCCAATTATTGTTTCAGTCTTTTATTCTCTTCTAGTATTTGGGCAAGCTCCCGACCCATCCTCGACGCATTACTCTGTATCGCAAAGTTTTCATTCCGCAAATCCTACTGTATTTTTTTATTCTCCTCCTCCAAAAGATTCGATAGTTCTTTTTAATTTTTGAAGTTGCTCGAACTAAGCCTGCTATTTGCTCCACTGAAGCTGTTTACCTTACATTACGTTTCAGCAGTCTCTAATGAAATGCGCAGCTGCTCTGATTATTTTTTCATCGAGTGTATTTATTGCTGGATTTGATCTTTCTCTTTTAACAAAGCTTATTTTACTTTATAGCCTTATGATTGGGTAGTCGATACGGAAATCCGCAGTTGCACTGACTATTGCTTTAAAAATTGGATCTATTGTTGGATTTTTTACTTCTCCTTCAATAGGGCTTCATTGACCCTACTCTACATATGGGCGGTTGAGGCTGAGTTGTGTAACTGCTCTGATTGTTGCTTTAAGAATTGAATCTGCTGCTGAAATTGCTCCTTCTCTTTTAATAAATTCTCAGCCTGTCTTTGAAGATTTCCAATTTCTTGGGATAGTTGAGTCTTCATTGCAGAATTTTGCTTTATTTCTTCTTTTCGAGAGTATGCTTCAGTCTCTAAATTTTGTATGTCGAACTGAATTTGTGAAAAATTAACCAGGAGTTCTTCTTTTTGATTCGAAAGCAGTTTATTTTATTTTTCAACATCTTCCTTTAAACTCAGTAAATGTGCATATTGGCTATTCTCATAATTTATTTTTTTTCTTATTCTTTCCTCTTCAGATTGAAGCTGCTAAACTTCGAATTACAGATGCATTTTTTGCGAGAGCAGCTCTTTAACTTTATTTTCAATAGTGAGAGTATTTTGTTTTTGTTGTTTTGCGAACTCCCCTTCTAAGCAATGCTTATTTTCGATTCTTTCCTCAAGCAATTCGAATTATCTTCTTTTTTCATTGTATTGGGCGAGTAAGTGCTGGAACTACTTTTGTTTTAGTTCAAACCTATGGTTTTGCTCTTCGATCCTTATCGATTCGCTTATGAGTCTTTATTATTTGCTATTCAGCTCGTTAAGTTTTTGATTTAACTAGTAATCTTTTTTTCTATCGTTTTATGCGTTGTTGTAAGTTTCGTACTATTTTGCATGTAGTCTTTTTTCTAAGTTGCTAATTTAGGAAGTGTATTCAAGTAGCTTTTCTTATAGTTCTTTATTTTTTCTTTTGAGGTTTTAGGCGTTGCTTTGAAGGATGGTATGCTCACTTCTTTAAATTTAAAATTGCCATTTTTCATTGTTGAATCTTCTTCGAGATTATTGAAGCAATTCATAGTTTGCTTCAACTTAATCCACGTGCTGAATTCGAGAGGCTAGTTTCGGTTCATCCTTCTATACGCTCTTTGATGATAAAAGGTCTGCTCCATATCTTGGTTCTTTTGACAATTATCGCACTCTTTTGGTTGAACGATAATTTTATTGTTCCTAGGGTTCAGTGTACTGGGATTTACTGAAGGAATTATTCATGGGCATGCAGAGTGAGCTGTTCATGAAATATTCGCCATTCAGGTTGGACTGAGCTTCACATGAGCTGTGGAGATGTGCGGGGATATCGCTTCTCTTGAACTATCGGCTTATGCTGGAGTTTTTCATCTATTCAATTTTTTGGTTCAGCTTGAATAATTCTGTTTTCGTGGTTTCCATCTTCGAGTGGAGAATTGTGAGGTTTGTTGATTTATCGTTGCCTCCTTCTTTTAGGCTTTCCTCATATGAACAATTGTTGGGAAGGGTTTGTAGCCGATTCGAATATGAAATATGAACTGGAAAAACAACTTTCTTTCCTCTTATGTACATTTTAGCCTATAAAGGTGAATTGGAGGCCAGCCTTTGGTTGCCAACTTGGCTATAAAACATTTAGCTGGGAATGCCTGCCTTTTGCATTGGAGTGGCCGAGATAGACTGTTTATGGAGAACTGGGCCAAAACCACTATGCACTTGGCTTGTTGCCAAGTGATTTCGCGAATAATCATTGCATGTTTCTTTCCTCATGATCGAAATTTGAATATGATAATATACTCGTACTAGTAGTTACTGTATTTCTAGATAAAGCCAACAACTATTTTAAAATATATTTGGGAAATCAAAAACTCTATTTTTATGATGTTGGGGCTTCTGCACGCGTTTTAGGGTTTTATTTTCAGCTCCAAGTCCTAATTCAAGTCCTAATTCAAGCTGATTTTATGTGTGACTCAATATCATCGCATAAGATTAACGCATAATTTGAAGTTAGCCATAATTTCGGCACACATTAGAATAATTGAGCATTTTCTGGGATAGGCGTCGAAGAGGGAGTGAAATCATAATTTTATGAGCCGATTAGCATTTTAAAGAGTTCTTACTAAATAATAAATTCACACCTTTAAATTTATTTTAATTATTCTTCTACATTATTAATATTTAGTTTATCGAACAATGAGAGTTTCTATAAATGGAGTCGAAACCCTGAGACATGCCAAATTCCACGAGCTGAAAGACTTATCGTACTTCAAAAAAATAATAAAAGGCTCCAACGATATTCACCTCAAAGAAATAATCCCTAACTACATTTTCAAGATTACCACTCGCTACTTCGACCATAGCGAGTACATTTATATCACAGACAAGCCAGTCGCCGAAGGGCAGGAGCCTGGCAACAAAATCCCTGAGGACGTAGAATAGCTGCCTAAAAGAGTGACGACGATGCGATTCACTAGGCAGATTGATGATGTCCTCACAAAAATGATGAACTTGAAGATATCGCTACTCACAGACCTGAAGATGAATGACCGTTTCACAATTTACACTTTAAGCAGGGTGAAATAGTTTGCATTCAATCGCGTAATTCGTGCATCGAAAGAGCCCTTTGATAAAATATTCTATATAATTTAAGGAGATGTCAAGATTATCAGCGAGGGTAGAATTACCAGGACTATTGGGTCGGGCAATTTTTTGGGTTTGCAAGAGTTAGCCAATGAGGAAGAGTTCTGGGCTGAAACTATCACATCAAATTACAATAAGGCTGTATTGCTTTAATTTGGTCAAGAGGCTATTGAATACACAATCGAAAGCTCTGAAAAAACATTAAGGGAGGCCTTTATCTAGTACTATACAACTTTTAATATCCTAAATGCTGTACAGGGCAACAATAAGTAAAACATCCTCAACAATCGAATAAAGCACAGTCCAATTAATATCTATAAACGAAAGCTGAAGACTGATAGACCTGAGTGCGCCTCAAGCTTATCGTATCGAAAGCCTTCGATGAACATCTTGACACTCTCGGGGTTCCTGAAGAGATGTGAGGACTTCAAGGCTGAAAACAACGTGCACTACGATGTAGGGTTCAATGAGTACATAAAGAAGAAGAAAATAGTAGTGAAATTGGAAGAAACCATGCAGCTTTCCAAATAGAATCTGAGCGTCATTCGCAACAATCGAAACATGAAGATCCTGCAGGCTGAACAATAATCAAAGAAGCTGTCGAAGATACACCGCAGGAAACAATAGGAGGCTGTTTTCATGCACTGCCAACAATTTCTCAGGACTAAGGACAAAGAAAGACCAAAGGAGGCCGATTCCGTATCAACAAATTTCGGGAGTTCTCACACTAGCGGCTTCAATCGAACAAACTTCCTCAAGAGAAAGAACCAGTTCTCACTGACAAGCTCGTTACTCCTCAATGAAGATTCAACTCTCATGAGGGTTTTCCAAAAGGTTGCACACTCCAGCACCACCGGCGGCATCATCATGGATAATTAAAATAGGGTGGTGGACTATGAAGTAGATCCAGTTTAAATGAGATGAGATGATAAGCCAAGAGGGGGCATTTATGATCAATCGATGGGAAAACAGGCCGTACTAATGCATAGCGAGTCCAATGATATAAAATATAATGAATTGCTCCAAACAAATCACAGTTATCATTTTTGGTGAGCCTTGGTCAATTGGTTGAGTTACTATTGAAGTTGGAGCATTTATTTCATACTCTACTCATCCTATCTTTCGAAACCCTCCTTCTATTTTTCAAAAACCTGCTTCTGATACTCTACATTCTGAGTCTCCAGGATTAGCCTCTCTTGCAAGAGTTTTATTCGTTAGTTTTCGTATTTAGCTCTCTCGAATTCCTGCTATGCCTGCAAAGCAGATTAGTTTCCCTGGCTCATGATCGACTCCTCGATGAGTATGTTTAATATTTAAATAATGTTATTAATTGGCATGGGCCTGTGTCATGAATTTGAGGCCATAATCATAAGCAGGAGAATTAATTTATGAGAACATATTTCAATCACTTGGCATATTTCTTTGTCCAATCGCGAGCCTGGTTTTCGGCATTGACCTTGTTGCTTTTCCAGTTGTCTGCTGCCTCGTTGTTGAGGGGATCATCTGGGTTGGGCTCGGAGAGTAAGCTCTGGATGGAGAGGAGGACGGACTTCATTTGGAGGGCGGGAGACCAATTCTTTTTGAGGATGTCTAAGCATATTCTGCCCAGGTTATCTATTTCAAGATGGATATACCGATGTTCGGGTGATAGATTTTGGTGCCGAATACAACTTTGGGAGGTGACATTGGGTAGTCCTCGGGGAGAAGCAGCTCTGCCTCGAACTTGCCGCCTTCGAAGCAAGTGCCTTCGGGGCCTCAATTAATAGGAAAGGTACCTTGGATATTGACGAAGAAGTGCCTGAAATTGTTGGGGTCTGGGGAGCAGTTGATTCCGGGCACTGGCTCGGTGACTAATGTTTTGGTTTACTTGACGATCCTGGGCGATGGTCCCTACATGCTTAAATTATAATAATATGCATGTATTCAATCTTTGGTGCAATTCAAACCATATTCTATATATCTTCTGTACATACAGTTTAGTATTGCCATTATATACAATTAGTATTATTGTGCAGATCATCTCTCTTGTTTATGACGTTTTGCTTCCTGAAGATGCTTCTCTTTGAAGTTTCGCATATGCTTCCGCTTATCGGTCATATACTTATGGTTTTTATCATCTCCATGCTCCAAGCTTGGCTTCATTTGGTAGTTGCTCTGATTGTTCTACGAAGAAGCTACACCCTCAGATGCTCCATTGTTATTTTAAAGCACTAAGCTATCAGCAACATGGGAATTGGAACGAACAAGTCTATAGCATGTTTCAGCAGTTAAGAACAAGGTTTCGACGCAGGCCAGCGAGATCAGGGCAATCATCAGCACCAGCGAAGCTAAGCCGATTACTTCGAGAGCGTCAATGCTCATAGGACTGTAGTTCTCGGAGATTTGGTATGCTAAGAAGGCAGACAGCAATAAGAGGATCAAGATCATTTCGAACAGCTTCACAAAGTAGAGTATTTTGGATGGGAAATTGTCCCAGTTCCTAAAGCAGCTAATGTGGTACAAGGCCAATAACATTAATATTGGAAGGCATCCTAGCTTGGCGCCATAAATCAGAGGAATGCCCCAACCTATCATAATTAGAACGGATGCCAAATACAGAATCGATCTGCCGCCCATCGGCGAGGATCCCATGTAGCACTCTTCATTTTTATACTTCTATTCGAACTGGGTATGCAAGAGGACCACCGAGTGGACAAACACATAGGTCCCCGCGATTGCGATCAGCAAGACAGACACGGCCATGCTGTAATTGAGTGTTGGAGCATAGTTGACCATATCGAAGTTTACAACAGCCGAAAGCAGACAGCTTGGGATGAAGCACAGGAGAATGTTCGAAACTGTAGTATATCTTTTGAGGATGAACTTGTATTCGAACCATTGTTTGACTTTGGATTATGGCAGCTTTGTGTAGAGGTAGGGGCCAGCGAATCCGTAGAAGAGAACAATGGACAGAACTGTGACCATGTCGAGGATCTTCGTATCGATAACGCTCCCACTTAGCCCATACTTGTAAATGTAGGGATACTTCTCATAGGTTTCGAAATTCAAATTGAAGTCCTAGAATATGAACAAACTCCTCTCATTGATCTTCATGAGCGTTGTCATGACCTGGAATAAGGGAACCGGCAATGACAGCCCCAGCAGTAAGAAGGCAGGCAGGAAGTGCAGCACAAATATCAAGTACAGCAAGAGATCCGCACTACCAAGCAACAAGGAAATGCTAAACAGCCATCTCACTGCCTTGAGGATAGTGGTCTCATAGATGGGCCCAAACTTTTCGGAGAGCTCGTAAGTGCAATCTGTGTAAATATTTTTGGTGAATTTGAAGATCCGCTTCGAGGGAGTGTACTGCGCCAAGTCGAATACCGTCCGATTGGTAAACTACAGCACCACTGAAGCTGCGGCGAGCTTCTCAACAGGGTTATAATAGAAATAGAGGGTTGTGTTATCGCGGTAATACGTATAGTTGATGGGCTGGCTATTTATGCTGAGAAATGCTGTATCTTCGATGGAGCGAGTCATAAAGAGGCCTTGGCATCGGAAGTATATTTTTATGATGATTGTATCATTGCTGAGTTGCTGGTAGTCCAGATGGCCAGGGAATTATCTCTGAACGATCGGTCCTAGCTTGTAGGGTAAGCATTTCAGCTACTTGTAGTAGTAACCGGGCGAGCATATGCACTTAGTGATACTCAATTCATAATGCTAAGCTGCATCGCACTGAGCGCAGACTCCATTCAGGCATTGTATACATCCTGGGAAGGTTTCCTAGCAATTTATGCATTTCAAACCCTCATAGGCCAATGAATACCCAGGTTCACAAGAGTAGCATTTTGCTAAGTCACATCTGTTGCAGTGCTCGAATGTCCCGCCGCAGTTTAAGCAAAGCCCATCAGTTTATGTGAACCCAGTCGAGCACTAGCATCGGTTAGTCATGGCATTCAGAGTCCTGCTCGCAGCCACATCGCATGTGGCACAAGTCGATACCCAAATGCTGCATGTGAGACAAGTTAATTAGCAAGAGCCGCATTTTTTTTTCCCTGATTCCATAAAGAAGAAATTGTCGGGGTAACACTTTAAGCAGATCGTGTCATTGTCGCAAAGCTCGCAAGTCCCTAATACACTGTTGCATGGTGCGCACGTAACAATCCCAGTCGGGTAATAACCGACCACACAGTTGCAAGTGTGCGAAATCGAATTGATTTATCGACCTGAAGCGCAGTCTGTGCAATGTGTGGGTGACCCAAAACATTCAGAGCATGGCATAGTGCATTGGAAGCAAGTTCTTACTCCAGGGCTAGTAGTCTTAACAAAGAAGCCACTAATGCATGTTAAGCAGAATGTTGAGTTGTAGCAATTGACACAGTTTTACAGATGGTCAGTGCAACGAGCACAAACTTAATTACCATTATGCTCAAAGTAGGATAAGCCGGGGCAATCACAAGTAAAGGCCACATTATTAAACACTCTAAAATTCGTTACAGTATTACATGAGCTACATTTGCTCCAGAATGTGTCGCACGCCTGACAAGTATAATTGCAAGTCTTGCAGCTTTGCTCAGTTGCAGATACATAATTAAAAAAGAAACCGCTATCACAAGTATCACAGAATTTCTGAGTTGAACAGTTCAGGCAGTTAGGTATGGAATCGCGACAGGCCACGCACTATAGAGAATCTGGGTCAACGATGTACTCGGTTACGTTACAAACGCAAGTATTTCCCACTTTGGTTCGATTTGCAGTGCAAGACACACAATTTTCGTAATTATTTCTGTCGCAAGTTGAGCAAGTGTAGAAGCATGCTTTTTGGCAGAGTCTATTGCCAACAGTTACGGAATCAAAATAGGGATATTCATCATAACAAGCTTCACAATAAGTAAGATTTAGGCAGGATGCACATCCTTCATTGTACTTGGAGCAGATTTCGCAAAATCCTGTTACGTTATTGTTCATAAAAAAATTGGGAGCACAATTGAAGCACTTGTCGATATTGCAAGATGTGCAGTTTTGAAATTTGATGCTACAATAATGGCAAGAACTAGCTTCAGCCACATAAAACCCTTTTTAGCATTCGCTACATCTTGTAACAAGTCCATCTAGATAACTGCTTCCACAACCTGTGATATTTTATTTGACACATTCATTGCTGATGACCACATAACCCCCAACGCAGCTCACACAGTTGGTGGCAGTTGTGCATGAATAGCAATTGGCCTTGCAAGGTATGCACCCTGAAGCCCAGTCTATTCTATATGTGAATGCCATACAAGCTGTGCAAGTTAGGGCGGTGGTGCAACCTGTGCAGTGACTCCTATTGACTGTGTCATACCCGCATAAGATACATTCACTCCCTTAGGTAAAAGTATCACTATCGCAAGGAAGAACAGTATCCCCATAATAGTTCAATAATGGCCTAAAATCTTCAGCAACGCTGGCAGTCATAAAAGCGCCTGGGCTCCACTACACAATAAAGGCATCAACGATTTGTGCGTTATTCGCTGAGTACTGAACGGGGGAATTATATTTCTCGTGAAGCAAGTGCGCTTAGTAAGCGGGTGAAGTCTTGATTATCCAGACATTCCACAGAGGCTCAGGGAGAGCTGTGCCTCTTCTTATTCTCTGCAGTTCGGAAATCACCATCAGCAGGTACTAGTTTGGCTTGGTCTCGAATATTGAGCATTTATAGGCCACTGTTATTAAGTTCACCTTTGCGAACAGTATGCTGCCGGAGGGACCGAGAATGTAAAAGGCCCGTTGCGTGCAGACCCCGATATTATTGGTCGACGGAATTTCAAATACAGAATTGATATTTTTGGTCGGCACTGTATATCTGACGAAGGTGAAAGCAGGTACAGTGAAAACCAATATCTCGTTTTCAGTGTTGTCGACAATCCATAGTTTGTTTTGGGCGTTTACCGATTAAATACTAAGAAGCACATGATCGATAAGCTTCGCGTAGCTCATTGTGCAGTTTGATAGATATCCGAAGTATAGGAACCCTTCGTTTGTCACAAATGAGAATCTTTCCACATCATCAAAGATGGTCGCAGATTTAATCTACCCCCTCAGTTCGTTTTTGCTGCAAACAGTCGCTCCTGTGCCAACATTAATAATAGTAAACCTGAAGTCTGTGCCGCCGATGAACAGCAAGGTCCCATCTCTGCTCGTCTTTAGGCATGAGATCTTCGAGAAATGAGAAGTTGTAATTGTGCTGATCAGCGCCCTGGTTGTTGAGTGCACTCGCTTAACTTCAAATGCTGCGTTAGAGTAGAAGATGCTGTTTGTGGCCCTATTAAAGTCTAAAGCATATGCATTTTCTGTTTGGTAGGCGGAGAAGGTGTCTGCACAGTGAGTGCTCTTGAGAACAAACACAAGAAGTGCAAAAAAGAACTCTGCGTTAATATTAGTGGTACCTATCAATCGAATGACGTTCATTTGAGATTTCTACAAATATCAATTTCTATATTTTTAAATATTCTAACATAGGTTTATACGCACGCTATCGTCACTTATATACAATAGTAATATTCATGCAATAATAATAGCAACACTGCAAGGACTATTTGACAGATCTCTACGAACCTGACGAGGAAGTGCCTCAGGAGGATGATATACTTTACATCTAAAATCACTACATCCTTAAAAAATATAAAAACCATTAGGATGATCCCAATTAAATTGACGCACTCTTCGGCCTCCAAGCACAAGCCCAAGAGATAATCCAGTATGTGTAAGCCAAACATACGAAGCTCCAATTATGTCTCATTGCTGGAGCTCCTGGGACAGGGAAGACTGCATTGATGAAAGCTCTTGCCAAAACCCAGACTAAAAAAACCTTTATTCATGTTCCAGTTTCAGATTTGGTCACAGCGACTCCTGAGTTTATCAGACTCATTTTCGAAATGGCCAAATTTTACGAGCCCTCAGTTTTGACTTTCGACTAGCTCGATTTCGGAGCATTCAGCTTGTACACACAATTTGAGCAAATTAAGGCCAACATGGAAATCTATCCCTGTTTAGGAACGAGTCATGAGACTAATTTTCTGGATGCGTACCAGGGTGTTGCATTTGTGGCGATAGTTAGCAAACCTGAGCAGATTCAAACCTAAAATTGGCCAAGCATAGCAAAGTGCATTCATTTTCCACTCCTTGGGGCTGAAGATGCTCTGAGCCTAATTATGAATTTGAGTAAAAGTCCCAAAATGCAGAGAGACATGACCTCTGCGTAGGAATAACAGCTCAAATAGCATTTCCGAATAGCTTCAAGTGAACAATAAATCAATTTTACGGGGAGCGACATCAAATGTATAGTCAGACAGGCAGCAATGGGCCCGATAAAAAGACTCATGCTCAACAAAACGATGGCCGAAATTACAGGGAATGAGTAAAACTTAGCCTACAGTTTTGAAGATATCATGGAAGCCATCTCATCGACCCAGCCTTCTTTCTCCCGCAGCCACGCAACCTCAATCGAGAGCAGATCTAAATAACTGAATAGAGGCCATCAAAAAGAATCATGAATATGCTATTATTGCTTTAAGACTATAGAATATTTATATATAAGGATTGAACTACGTATAAATTCCATTAATGATTATTTTCTGCGATACTATTTCGAAGATTCACCATACACACCACATATTTTATATTTGCACTATGAGTTTGTTAAAAGGTGGTGGATTTATGAGAGAATAAAGCAGCTTTTCTTAAGTGCTAATTTGCATATCTTCTGTAGATAATGTATGTAAAGTCAATCATGAATCAAGGTTGTCGATTAAGGAAAAAGAATCGGAAAGTAACTGCACTCTATTCACATTCGAATTGTGAGCTTTGGATGCCTTGGTTTTGTGAAGCTTGATTGTTGAAGCTCTTTTCTTTAGGGAAATCTTGGGCTGCTTTTCATAGAAGGTAACTTCAGGATAACTGGTGGCTTCTGTGTATCTTCTTTCGTCCCGGCTGCTGGATGAGAAAGTCGGGATCAAAATGCATGAACAGTTTATTTCCTATTGTTACGAATTCTTAAGCATATAATTCATAGTTGGGTGAACTATTTATTATCTGAATTATCGATATTATCGAATTTTAAATGTAGAAATTATATATCGGTTTAAATGAATGTGATAACCATCTCAGTAAATCGCAGTAAAAAGTCAGTAAATTCTATATCTAACGATAAGCTCACTTCAACAGTATATTTATGGGTATTGCTCGGACTTCATTAACAATCCAATTATTTGCGCATTGAGGGCCTCATCAATTAAACCTTCAACTCCCTATTGAGCCCGACGAGCCAACATCTGCTATTGGATGATAATTTATAATTATACAAAAGTACAGTTATGAAACAAATTCTGTTTGCATCTCTCTTGTTTGTAATGTCATATGCTTAGTGCTTCATTCGGCTGAGTACTGCTGAGCCATGGAAGGCCTTGAACGCCAACGATTGCATTGTGAGCACTCTGGGTAGGTTTAAGGCCACGCTGGTTCGCGATCAGTGCCAACTTAATATTGCCTAATTTAATGAAGCAGATAACCAGTACTATAGCTCTGGCCTATTCTCACCTCCTACCTATAAGGCAGACAGCTGCGATAAATTAAGCATAAGCAATGGGATGCTACTGGCGGATACCAATCGGACATATTTGCAAGTCTTCGGCCCTAATTTCACGGCCTTCACTGCCTTTACTATCGACGATGAAGGAGTGATTCGGCTCATCGGCGCATACTCAGTCAATAATGTGAAGACCGATTTAGTGGCGACTGAAATCAATTATACGACCTTCCGGAAGCCTCAAAAATACACGAAGTCTCTCTCCCAAATACTTATCACTGAATTTCAGGACTTCGGGTCGCTAAACAACACAAGAAACTGGACATTCTCTGTCAGAGTCAACCAGCTCACAATGAATCACCTGCAATTCCCCAACCTTCGGAGGATCTACACTTTCCCCAGAATCAATATTTCCAACACCCAAGTCTTTGACTTTAACACCCAAACGTTTCCGGTTGCCTCATATTATAATATCACCTATCACCCTCGATGCTTTGAACCCAAGGAGTATATTAACTATAAAGCACCCTATGTTTTTGAACTCGATCCATATTGGCCAATCGTCAACTTTTACGAACAAGGGGGCTATCGAATTGCGCAGGTTGCATACGGATAACTCTCAGAGTTCGATTTTATGCAAGGCAAGAAATCTCTATCTTATTACATTTATTACTCGCCTTGCCCTCCTCGGACATTCCAATATCGAGATCAGTGTCTCGGGAAATGTCCGTCGCCATACTTCCATGAAATGAGAGGTTAAACTGGGAAATGTGTGCTCGTATGTGAGAATTATACTCCCATGAATCTTTCAGCAAGGATTTGTTCATGCTCGTTGCCGGACGAATCTTGGAAACTCACCACTTAGATCATTACAAGCTGCCCAGCCACGAGTGAAAAAGTTCCATATGGATGCCTATGCTCTAATAATACCTATTTCGATTCAAAGATAAGCCTATCTTGCGTAAAAAGTATTTTTGGATTTATACGCAGCCTGTCCACTAACGACATTGGCTCAAAATGGCTTATGCATGGAGTGCCCGACGAACTGTGCATAGTGCCAAAGAGATTAGCTTTACAGAAATTATCTGAAGTGCACGCAATGCAAAAGTGGATTCGTAGTCGAGGGAACAAAGGCGCAATGCGTGCCAACTTGCATAAATAATCATGGGAAGTCGTTAGTCAACGGAGTGTGCGTGAACTGCACCGACCCAAACTGCATCGACTGCTCGAATAATGCAGCAGTCTGCAAGAGATGTGGCATCTTCTATTCTTTGTATCAAGACAAATGCTCATGTACCCTTCAAAATATTCATAGATAATTGCGATTTCAAACAGAAAATAGTTTACTCTGGCAATATGAGTTCTGTTTGTATGGGTCAGGCAGATAAATGCCTCAGCAGCGAATTCATGAACTATAAAGGAATAGGCTATATGCGATGCACTCAATGCTCCAGTGGCTATTTGCATTTGGGAGGTTGCGTCACAGTTTGTCCTTCGGGGTTTCGGTTGAGATAGAACAGGATCTGTGTCTGTCAGAGTTAGACAGAACTATTGGTAGATAACATCTGTCGGGGTCTTCCTGGTTGCCCAAAAGGCTCATACTTCGATTTCAATGTGACTTTCAGCTGCCTTGCCTGCCCATTCGGATGCATTTCATGCTATCGATAAGCCTGCACAGGCTGCTATCCGGGGTATCATTTATTCGTGAGTCCTAAAGACCTGGCACAATGCCTCAGAGATGGACCACTGCACCCTTGCGACGACCAATACAGCCTGTAAAGGAATTCAACATGCATCGTGAGTAACTATGGAAATTTCTCAAACATTCTAGGCAGATGCTTAAACAGCATAAAGAGTTGTCAAATATGTTCAGCAGGGAGTTCAGCCATATGCGTGCTCTGTTCACGAGGTTACTACTTATTGAATAACACATGTGTGGAGAAATGCCCGACCAGAATGCGGCCATACATCAATGTTTGCATCCTCTACGAAATCGACAACTGCTCGATTCCTCATTTGAGTGCGAATCGAAGGCATACGATGATCAAGAATCTCGATGCCACATAAACGAGTCTGGCCTATGCGCAATACATTCTCAGGAAATCGGAGTTTTCTTCTCTGCCTCGGAATGATCCGATTGGCTATATCTACTACATTCAGAAGTATGCTCTTGAAAAGCCGGATGGGCTCCTGAGGGAAACCAGCTTCCATTAGCCCCAGGAAGTTTGTCTCAAATGCCAGGACGGAATGGGCCTAAACCACGATTTTAGCCAATGTCTCGCCTGTCCGAACAATTGCAAAAGGTGCTACCTAGCACTCCAGGAGTCATGCCTTGATGGATCCAGCTCGAACAACACCAACAACAACACGACTCCAATTGGTCCTCTTTGTAATGCTTTCATCGATTACCAGACCAGACTCTGCGTTCCAAGCTGCTCGGAAGCCGGCAAGTATCCCTAATTTTAAAACAATATCCTGTACTGCAAGTTCAACAACATGTCCGCTTCAAAGGATTACATAAAATTGGACGCTTCTGGGTATTAGTTCCCAGGAGAGACCAACAACATTATGTATTTTGTTTTCGACAGACACGTCAAATAGCAATCCATTCCCGTTGTTTATGCCCATCAGAATCGTCTGGGGCAAACTGGACAAAATCTGAACAATCTCACTCAAACTAATGTTAGGATTAGAGATGGATGCTTCATCGAGGTGCAGGGCAACCTGAATTCGTATATCCTCAACTTTAGCGGGTCACTCTATGAAATTCAGGGCACCAGCACAACGAGCGGCTCGGGACTGGCCAGCACTATCTATGGCAGCTCGGTGGTCAATACTTTCAAGGTAACGATGATGACTTGGCTGGCCTTCATCGGGTATACCATGTCGATTGCAATACTCATCCTGCACTTTCTGTTTATCGGAAACGAGCTACTATATAAGATGGATAACCTTATCATATTTGCGCAGTCAGTCTACTTCTTCCTCTACGCGAAGAATCTGGTCGGCAAGTTGCTCTCTCAGTTCTACTATGGCTGGTCCTACCTGCACGCCAAATTTTTACCCAACCTCTTCGAGCCGACCATCCCGAACTTCTATCGCGAGATTGAGGCACCGTGCTCCTACAAATTGGCCAGCATGGATGGTAACTATTTTAGGAACGCAGGGTATTCACTGGTGTGGCTGCTGATTTATCTCGCTTGTTTTGGCTTGGTTGTTTTCGTGCTATGGGCTATCTGCAGGCTAAAAGGGAAGCCAGAAATCTGGTACAAAAGAATAGCCCAGCAAGCTCTCATGGCAGCCATCTAGTTTTTCAGTTTTAACCTGCTCTTCTTTTCCATGGCCCAGCTTCGCTTTGGTGGTACTGGCTACCAATACAGTAGGTAGTTTTATGATAGAAGCCAGATTCTAGCCATTATCACAATCGCCGGCTTCGCCATCTATACGCTTGTCAGGCTGTTCTACTATCCCCCCGGAGGCATTTATATGGTGAAAAGGATATTTTTAGCAGCCTCTATCTTTGCTGCCTACTAAAACCTAATATTCTTGATACCCGTCCTGCTCATCGAGGCCCTATTCGCATTGTTCCGACTCTACCTCGAGGCCCCAGAAAAGGGATTCCAACGGTTCACCATCTTTTTAGAGGCACTTACTTTCATCGGCTGCTACCTCATTTTGTTCTTAAGTGTAGAAACTGCTGTGAATACCATTATAATCTCCATCGTCATCTTTGCATTTTTGGTATACTTGGCCTACGACTTAACCCTCGTCTACTTGGAATATCGAAACGAGTACTCAATCACGAGCCTATAAAAGGACTCCGAAAAGGCCCAGAAGCAAGCATCAATAAGGAAATAAAAGACAAAAAAAAGCATGGCACGAGTAAGCAAAAATATCTCAGGAATCCATATGCAATCGGTACCATCACATGTATCGAGCGCAAGTTCGAATGTTTATAGGTGAATATATATATATTTTCGACGATACTGCCCTCAGACGAACCCATATTGTCAATACTTTGGCGATAGTTTGGAGTTAATTAAATTTATTGAATCATAATTCATGTCTTACTGTCCTCTTTCAGGATTCTCTCCTATTCATTCCTCTGGTTTTCATCCACTTCATGCACCCACTTCAGTTCCTCTGCGTTCAGTTCGTGCCCATCCTCCTTGACCACTTGCTCCAGTTTTTGATTCCTCGATTTCGCCTTGAGCCAAATATACATCAGTATCGAGTATTTTAGTAGCACTTTGAATAGAAACAGGAGCACCAAGAATGGAGATGTGAATTTCACCACGGATTTCAATATGGATTCCAACTCGTTTGCTGAGTTTATCCTCACGAGGACCGCATCTGAGAAATTGTTTTTAAGAATTTATTAATGGCTCCCGAAGCCATCTGCTAATCCCTGCTGTTTGGCCTCATCTCCTAAGAGTATAGCCGATATTTGTTCCTTATTCAGAGAAATGCCATCGACATACTCGGCTCTATTCATCAGAGAGTAGCGCAAAAGCCGATCATCAATGTCCGTACTTTTTTTATTCCACAATCGCATTAGGTCAGGATGCGTAATTATATCGATACCTCTCCCTAAGTGCTTGTTACTGCCTTCGCTGATTCGTTTAAGGTGCAGTCGATCGAATAAGCCACCGAGTTCGAGCCGTTTGGATTGCCTTCGGAAAGTGAAGAGTGTGGTTGGGAATGTGTAAATTTGGTTACTGATGGAAAGCATGTAGTAAGACTCTATGATCTTTAATTTATTTACAAGGGGAACAAAGAGATGTAGTAAATCCATAGATGGGAAAATTATGTTTGCGCCTCATTTACTTGAGGACTGATACGAGCCGATCAACTTGAACTGGCCTTTGGGTTGGTAGTTCAATAATTAAAGCCACGGCTGCTATTTCGAGCTTCGATAAGCGTCGCATTTTGTCGATTATTTGTTCCACTCTTATCGAGTTGAGTTGCTGCTGGATCTAAATTATTGGCAGGTATCTAGTTCGCATTATAAGTTTATTATATAGGTCAGAATATATTATGAGGATGAATGCAGTATCATAGTTCCATAGTTTAAATGTAAATCTACCCTCAGCCATATTTGTAGTCACCTAACCCTTTAAGTTCTACTTATGCTCTTCATTCTTACCAACTGGGTATTTGCATATGCTTTATGCTTATTTGCCTATTGATGCACTCTTACTCTAATTAAATTGACATAATGAGACTTTAAGCATGTTAAATAATCAAATCCGAATTCTTCATTAAATTTATTCAACAACCCTTAATGTTCAGTTCAATGTTCGAAATAGATTTATTTTCGATGGGATAGTTCACGCACTGGATACTTATTTAAGATAACTGGGTGCATCGGAAATAAACAGACTAACTCGCAATATAGCTTATTTATGATCATTAACTCATTCGGCCTATGTTTATCTGGCTTCAGTCCTCTCATGATTGAAGAGGAAGAGCTCGAACGGTTCAAATTCCATCTCCGGGATATAGTTACTCTATTCAATGACTTCTATATTCGGTTTTACTGCCTTTGGGATGGAAGGCTTGGTTTTCGGATGCTGCACTCTTTTGGCTGCCGAGATCGGATCCTGGAAATAGATCGCTTCGAATTTCCGCGTGTCGCTGTTGAAGACCATGAAAAATTTATTGCTTTGAGAGTTTTAGGGCTTCATTCACTAAGTACTAATAAATTAAATAATGGATAGCGCAAAAGCAAGTAACATTATAATTATTAGTGTTTACATCTGTTGAAAACGGCCACTCTTTGAAGTTGCTACAGAATTGGCCGCATCGAAAATAGTTTACATATATATCACCGAAACTTCCTTCAACGCGATTAAACGGACAAAGTAAGGGTGAATTATTCTGAGTCTGCAGATGGAACTCTGAGGAGGAATCGGTCCTCCTCTTTGTCGATGCTGCTAAAACGAATATTTTGTGCATGCTTTTTGAGTTCGCTTCGCATCATATCATTGTCCTTGATTAATTTCTATCGCTCGGCCATGATCTCCCTTATAGTGTTTTTCAAGTTCCTGTGTTCAGATTTGAAAAACTCATACTTGGACAAATACTTTTTATCTTCGCCAGCCCGATGATAGAGCATTCCGATATGAAGCTAAAGTTTCTTGACTTCCTATTGTCGAACCGACAGTTCCTTCTGCAGATTGTATATGATGTCCTTCATTTACTTTTCTGACTCGGTCTTATTTCGACTCAATTAGTCCTTGAGCTCCTGAACGACTGTCTATAAATAAATTTCCCTGCAAGATTGCAAGTCTTGAATGTTCTTAGGGATTTTTCTCTCGTAGAACAAACTGACTTGGCTCATCGCGATTGTCCTTTCGAGTTCACTGCTTTTATACTTAGCCTCTAGCTCTTCTATTTGCTTTGTTTGGAGTTAAAGCCTATCCTTCAAAGCCTTATTTTACAGGGTCAGATTTTTTATGGCTATTTCAGATAATTTATACCTTTAAGTTGCTATTTTATTTTATTATTCCAGCCATCTGCATTTACTTGCAGCGTGATCGCACTTGCCAGTGAACAAAGTGCATTTTTTTGCAGAATCAATGCACTTTAGCGATAAAGTTTCATATTATTTTTACTGAGGATGTACGGGCATCTAGTTTGCTTTGTTGCTGGCCAGACAAGTGCAATTATACAAAGGTTTACCTTCTTTTGGAAGAGGCCTTTGTACATTCGGGTCGTATTCGCTTAAAGAGTTAACCGACGTGCTTCGCTTAGGAGTGAGTGCGAATTAAATTTTTTACTGGCTTGAATTTCTGGAGCCTGCTTGCAATCCAGCCTTTGGTGCAGATAGCATTTCGATAAATTTTTCCTCAGTCTCACAAACGGAGTCTCTGTTTTATATATTCTCTCTGGATTGGAATAATCGCGATCTTATACAATCAACAGACTTCAAACTCGATCTTTATTTCTTATCGTCAATTTATTTTTCGGGACTTTACTCTGTTCGCAAAAACTATTTTTTTGATTTTGCCTAATTTCTAGTTTTTTTCGATTGCTTTGGCAGTCTCGAAAGTGGATATTAGGTTTTGGCAAACTTTTAAGTCAGGGTTAAGAGCCTTAACGGGGTCAAATTCACAATATGTTTGTTCAGAAAGGATTCGTTGATTTATGGATCGTCCGCCACAGATTTGTCAATTCTGGATGGCTGATGCACCATGGCAGTTCGGTTAAATCTTTTTTTCTGTTTCTCGACCTCCAAATGTTTCACAATCATAATATTATTACTAATTTTATTTTTTAATCTATTTTGATAACCGCCCTAATTTTCAGGCTTGCCTTGCGCATTTTTGTAGAGAGAGATCCGCCCTTACGTATTTGATTTTCATCTGATCATGAATATTTGCCGGCTGTGATGAAGGACAGAATTTATAAATAATGCTACTTTGACAGTTATATGGCGGTTTGTCAATGCTGAACAATCAGCATCTAAAAGAAACTCAGACTTCTAGGTCTTAACTAAAACTTCACAATGGGCCGAAGATTGGCCTTAAAATCATAAAATGAACATATTTTGTCATGAACTGCATAACAATTTCGGCTGTATTCTAAAAATAAGGTTATAAATTTGCGAGGAATACTAACTGCCTGTACTAGCCTTTGTTTCAACTTTAAAATGAGGAAGGGCGCGGAATGCCAAAAAATAAGAGAATCTCAGATGCTTAAAGTGAAATAAATAGGGGACGTATATCTTATATAATTACATACTATACATTTGGAATTGAAGGGTTAGATTTATTTCGATACTGTAAAATTAAATAAGTTTCTGGAACACTCGTTTTTGTCGCTTAGAAAGTGGCCGTGAGAAAATCTCTCAACCAGAGTAAAAATATACATTAAAACCTTATCCTTAACTTTTGGTTTTTACTCGAAGTTGAGTTGATGTTGTAACATACTATCCTCTCCTACACTATTAAGCAATCAATATTCATTCCTGAAAGTATTAAAATTATCATGTCTTAATTAATGTAAGCTTATTATTGTGACTGTTCTGTGACACCTTGTCTTTGTTCTCCTTGAGGATACTCTCATAATAGTTGACTGTTTCATGTAGAATTTTACGCCACTACTCAATTGTGCCCAGCAGCTTGCTCTTGAATTCAGACTCTGATATGAATTTTTACTACTTTACTCTTTTTATTTCGGACTGCTGCGTTTAAACTGTGAGCTATTTGCGCTATATTGACTTTGGGATCAGAGGCTCTTTCTGCCTCTGATTCCGATCCCTTCTATTGATGTTAATGTCACTATTAGTGGTATGGTCACTGGCGAGGCCATTAGTATTAGAGTGAGGAAATAGTTTTCGAGACTATTGAGATCTGTTATGGGTCCCTGGCCTATTGACGCTGCAGTCCTTGGTAAGCTGTAGGATGGATTCGTTGAGCTTTTTGATTTCCCTGTCGCTTTCTTTGATGATTTTCTTGTACTGGTTAGAGTATTGCCGAGAATGGGATTTCAAGTTCTCGCAGTGCCTAATTAGTTCTTCGTTTTCGGCCTGTAGGCTCTTGTTTTCGAGTTACTTCGTTTTACAGTTCGCCTCAAGTTGTTCCAATGCATGCTCCTTTTCGCGGACAGTATTCTATGACTGCTTAATATATTTGTAGATCGCCTTTTAGAATATAACGATAAATTCTTCGGGGGAGGCATGGTCGCACTGGCTCAATTAGAAAGCTTGTTTCGAAGCAGAGATCCTGCGAAGAATAGAAACCATTTTGAGTCTCAGTCGAAAACAGCTTTACTAAGTTTTGATTCGCTCGCAGAGTTTTGAGCGGCTGCTCTGCGTTGGTACCTCGTTTATGGTCATTCTTCGTGACAAAACGAGAGACTGCGAGGCTTTTACGAGAAGTGAGGCTGCCTCCTTCGATTATTTAAGCCGAAAAGCAGAGTTATTTGTGAAGTATTATTTTTTACTGAAATGTCCCAAACTGCCTGAAAAATCTCTACTTGAGCGGAATAAGATCGAAGACTATCTCATTGTAGGTGATTATGGGGGTAACTTAAAATAAAGAGGATGACCCGAATTTTTATCTACTAGTTCCTTTTATTCTTGAGACATATGATTTATAATGATAATAATATGGATAAGGATAATAATATATGCATTACTAGCTTTCTGTCCTTTTTAGATCGATTTCAGAAGAGAATATCGCCAAATTGACAATACTTTAATAACTTGCGGAATATTGACATATGTAATTGCAAGTTATTATTATATTTATTTGAGACACAGAGGAGTATAATATTTATGGATAACACATCTGGCAAATAGAAAATACTGTCGGTATTCTATTTGGCTTACTTTGTGCGAGTTAAAGTGATCAAGCATTGGCGTAAGAAAGCCAAAAAGTCAAGAAACAGATACCTCAAACTCAGATAATGGAAAGACACATAGGAAAATTATTTGATCAGATTGAAAACCCTCCGAGACGAAATCAAGACCCCAATGGTCTAGAATAATTTTATCAATGAATTTTAGGAAGTTCTTATCTTCCCGAATTTGGATGCCATGATCCAACTTGCCGAGCAAATGAAGTAAGGAATAAATTAACTAATCAAAAAGTGGGATCCGATCAAAACTTTATTAGCGCCAACAGTCGTCGGAATGGTCAACTTCCTCAAAATATATAAAAATTATGCCAACAATTTTTAGAAGGCAGATAAAATAATCCAATAAGTGAAAAAAAAACCCAATTTTAGTGAAGTTGTAAAAGTACCCTTCATCGAAGATTATCTTATCAAACCAATACAAAGGCCGCTTCAATATAAGCTTTTCATTGATTAGTATCTAAGAGCAATGCCAGCTGCCCATTAAGATCGAAAAGAACTTGAGAAAGTCCTCAAGACAGTTTTAAAAATCGCGAATGAAATAAATGAGTTTGTGGAGGAGCAGATCCGAAGCCAAAAAATCATTAAATTGGAGAACATATTTAAAAATGTTGTGGAAAGTACCAGGACATTTCACTTCTAATTCTATGCGCATCACATCGATGTCAGATGCAAAGTCTATGTTCTGAATGATTTGATTCTCATTTCGAAAGAGCTCTCTAACCATCAAGAAGCGGGCTATATGAAAATAGCATTATGCAGCGGAAGCTATATTCTGAGGAAACCAGCCAATAAGTACTTTAAAGAAGTTTTGTTTCTTTGCGGAGCCGAAGCTTCAGTTCACCTTACATTCGAAACAAAATTCGATTTGGAAAATGCTTACGAAAACATCAAAAAGATAATTGCAACCCTATGCCAGAAACACTCATCACGCATGTAACTAATTAAACAATACCAAACTAAACGAGAAACAATGCAAATGAACCGATATACTCTTGAGAATAATACCTACAAATGGAAATAGAACAATGAGTATAAGTTAAAGCTGAAAGTAAGCGTAGTGGGGAGCGACCAGCGGATCATCTCGAGTGGCACACGGATATTCTTTTTTGTGAAGATACAGCTGTACGAGCCAGGCGATGTTTATCAGATTGCAGTGTATGACTTGGAGGAATTGAGGAAAATAGAACAGTATCTTCATTATGTTTACAAAGATATTCAAATTCCGGTCCTCGATGTTAAATTCAAAGAGATCTACAATGAAACTGGGACGAATGACTTCACCAAATATTATGAATACAAGAGTATTTCCATTGAGTCTTTCCTAAATGCTGTTTTCAGATGTAAGGAGGTTTCCAAAGGCCCTGAATATTTGTTGCTCAAAATGCGGGTTCATGAAGTATTATGGGATTATCTCAATCAATTCAATCCTTCAAGCACTTGCAGCTGTGTTGCATGCTTAGATACACCTCCCTTCGAAGGAATTTCTTTTTTTTATCTTGTAAAAAAACAAATTGAAACCGCCAAATACCCCTTCTGCATCATTAAGGCCTTTAATGCACAAAAAGCAATTTCAACGAGAATGTTACCGAAGGAGTTTATTTCCCTCAACGTCGACGAAATGCTCCTTTGGGCTGCCTGCAGAGAGAACAGGATAATCTATGAACTGCAGCATAGCGAAGTGGGATATAATAAAATTGTTGAATTCGAAATATGCCTCAATTTGGGGCATTAAGAAGAATATTTGCCCATTCAGGAAATAAGCAGTTGCTCAGTCAGAAACGTGATTAAGCAAATATGCGGAATGAGGAATTTCGGAGAGGGGAGAGATTTGGTTATGAGCATGGTTTGTGGAAAAAGTTAATTTTTCTTGGATGATGACGAAAACGTGTTTGAAGTTGCTAAGAGCATATCAGGAATCGAAGCGAATGAGCCTGAAGGCTTTATGAAACGAGTAAGCTTTCGGGGAACCATCTTCCAGTCGATATCTCAAAACTTCGAAACAAAAGCAGCCCACACCAACAAAGTTCGATTGATCTTGAGGAAATTATACACATTCAGCAGGAGAATGTAAGAGATTGGATGCGTCAAGAATAATGAAAAATATCTCGTTTTGCTAGGCTAAATCCTATATCGCTTCAAAAAAGGGAAGCTTTTCCTTCATGAGGAAGACATTAAGTATCTGTGCTCATATTTCTATATAATCGAAAAATTCAACGAGCTTTCGCTTTCTAAACAGATATTTATAAATGAGGAAATCTTAAAGCATTATTTGCCAGAATAAAAGTGGAACTAAATTACTCCTAAATTCGTTTAATAATGCAAATAAATATTGGAAAATGCACTGCGATAAACAGCCAACTTAACAAGCCTCTATAAAGAGGCTCATTCTCGATTTGGAGAAGCCTACGGATGGAAACACACTTTCTTTGAAGTATCAGGGCTCGATGAAGCGCTTATAAATCTACCAGCTATCTTTATCGGAATCGGAATGAACGGAGTCATTATTTTTGAGCCGATGTCTCAAAAAATTCTGCTCCAATTCCAGTACAAAGAGTTTGAAGCTGTTTTCAGTGGGGACTTCTTTTGGCTGAATGCAAATTAATCAACCATGAAATTCAAAGGCCGAAATCTCATGATGATTGAGACGATGATAAAAAAGTATAAGCTTATTAATTAGTTCACAATCCCGTCTCAGCTTGTGATTTGATTTTGTATTGCCGTGTCTGATATAATATATGCATGAAAGTTCATCTGTATATCAAAATATCAATTAGTTCGAAATACTTTTGCTTTTCATGGAAGCAATAATAAAATGATAGAAACAACAGTTTCTCTCGAAGATCTCTCTCAGGACGAAATCATTAAAAAGTTTAAAGCCCTCAAAAAAGATGGATAAATTAGGAAATTGACCCTAACCATCACGAGGGTTGGGCCACACATAGAGGAGAAGAACGAAAAAGAGAGCTTGGCTAAATCTTCCAATAAGCATAACCCAATCGGATAGTCTTAACTTAAGAAAAGAAACAATAATGCACGCCCTTGCCCTTTATAAGCGAGAGTAGAACAGCTCTGCCCATAGATTGATGTATTGCCTTCAAAATATCAAGGAAGCACATAAAGCATAAATCTTTTCTTAGACAAAAGACTGACGAAAGCACTGAAGTGCTACAACACAGGTACCATTTTGCATATTCAGGCAATTATGATGAAGCGGTTCGAAATTTAGAAGACATTTATCATGAGTTACAATAAAAATTCTAAATTTTCTATGGCAACAAATAAATAAAGGAAGATGACTTCGACGGCTAATTGCAGAGAAATCTTTCGTATGTGACATTTCATTTGGGTAATTGCTTTTTCAAAAAGAAAAAATTGGAAAAGGCCATATTTTACTACGAGAAAAGATTCAAAGAGGAAGGCCCAATGCAGAAAGGATATCGCATTGGTAACATGGCAACTTGTTTTTCCATTCAAAAAAAAAATCAGGAAAGCTTGAGCTGTTTTAATGAAGCTTTGAAGATTCTTTAAGATTTTTCGGATGTCAATTTGTCCAATATTTATCACGGCATCGGTTTGATCTATTTAAAGGAAAAAATGTTTGATACCAGCATTTAATATCTTAGTAGATCGATCGAAGAGAGGAAAAAAAAGTCACCTGAAAGAAAAAACATGTAATATAGCAATTATCGAAACCTCGGATTTGCCTTTCGAGGGGCCAACAAAATTGCGGATAGTCTGAACGCTTTTGTCTTCGCCCTCAGTTTGGCATCAAGCGGAGCACACAGTAGCGCCAACAGTAAGAATGAAATTTACAAGTAAATCGCAATGTGTTACGAAATTCAGAAGAAATGGTAGGATGCATTCATTTACTATCAGAAACTGATCGACAGTGAGAGCTCAATAGAAGATCGAGGTTAAATTTTTAGTCGAATGGCTAATATATTCTTGAAAGTCGGAAATTTTGCACAGTACCACAAGTATATGATGTTGGCTGCAGACGAATATAAATGCGCCGGGGAGAACTTAAAATTCGAAGAAATCCGAAACAGCCTCAACATCCTTTCTCAAGGCAGCCAACTTGAAGCTATATAAATAAAGCAATGATTTATATAATAGTAGCCAGCATATTTGCCTCCATTTTAATTTATATTATATTTTCAAGAATGATGAACCCGCCAGCCTTCCAAAACTATCTAGGGAAATCCGCGAACTCGATGCATCTGTTTATCAAGGCCCACTACACTCATGATATGCGCACGAACACATACAAATGCAAGCATTGCGATCTTGTTGACAGCCTCAGATCAAACGAAAGATCCAACAATCTCTATATTCACATTAAAGAATTCCATCGTAACCTAATCTCTGAAGCTCCCAGCAACGGGAACCCATCTCAAAGTCCAGGCATTCGAAATTCAAATTCAAGCATCCTAAACAATAGAAATGGATTTTATGAATCCGCAAAGTATAATTACTAAGTGAAGGAACAAAAACTAAGCCGAGAAGCAGCAAAAGAAGATGAAGATAAGTGTTCTGATGAGTGGCTGGAGAGATTGGCGATCGCTGGCTTCCCAATCAGAGACATTTTGAATGCAATGCTGATGAGAAACCGCGAAAATAGTCACGGTTACCAAATATATTTAGAGAATAAAGCCTTGCGATTGAAGAATAATGTGGACAAAATCAAAAAGTATATTGCGAATAAGATTCCTCTGATTTCGCACCCAAGCGAGGTGATTGATGAAATCGTCCAAAAATTCAGAATCACGCCACATGGTGCTCAGTTGGTGATTGAGGACTCGATGCTAATTTATCGTAAAGACTACGAAGTGACCGATGAGCTCAGGAGACGTGGCATGACTGTCTTTCGATACGAGGAGGAAAGAATCAATTCAGTCGTATTCTTTTGTGATGATGTGATGAAGACTAATTTCAGCAAGTATGGAGATTGTGTTTTTTTGAATTTCCGGCCTTGCTAAATCGTTAGATACGGCGAGAGCAAGGACATCTTGGTCGGCACTTTTACCGGGCAAAGCACCGCCATGAAGCATGTTCTTTTTGGGGCCTGCTTAGTTATTGGGGAGTCGCTGAAAAATTATCGCATCCTCCTCAAATACTTCATGAAAGCAATGAGATTAGAATGCCTGCCGCCGAGCTTTATCGTCACTCAGTCTGAACACCTCAGAAGGGCCATCGCAGCTCTCAGCGAACCTTCACCTTATCCAGTTCAATAAGTGCAAAATTGTTATTATTCGGAAGAGTAGCTGAAGCAGAATATTTAATCCTTTGCGGCAGATGATAAGTAGGCCCTTATAAATCAATATTTGAGCATTGCGACAGCGATGAATCAATAAGAAGCGAGTGTTAATACAAAACAATGGTGTGAGCAAAGCTTAAACAAAAATTAAGGATTTTTGCGATTTGTTAGGGCAAATAAAAGTAAAATGCTTAGTAGTAAAATACCAATGTTTGTAGGGTTCGGATTGTAGAAGGAGTATGCTAGTGTCTTGAACCATATCTCTGCAAAGTATTTGGGTTTCCAGGAGACCTTAGGGTTCTTTTATATCCAAACAATGAAAATGTTCCAACAGAAGATGGACATGCGCACTAAATAGGCTGAGTTGGTCCGCTTCGAAGATTTCAAACAATTCGAAGTGCCCCTCACTGATGAGCTTCGCTACCTCAGCATCAGAATCGAAAAACCAATCTTTATTAAATTCCTGGAAACGTATCGAATAGCAATGAACCAAATCAAAATTATCACAAAAAGTGCCAACAATCTCTTCTTCCAATTAGCGTCAAGACAACCTAGTTTGAGGAAAAGCTCTTCCTTCGTGTATACTGTGAAATACTGTGTTGCGGATGAATGCTGGAAATGCAACTGCAATCAATTGTACTGGTCTGGACTGCCATGTTGCCATCTCATCAAGATTATCAGAGTTTTCCGGGGATCCCTCACATACTACATCAACAAAAGGTGGTTTATCATGAACTAAAGGTTTAATCCGAATCGCCTGCATCATCCCCAGGAGGCTCAGATGGAGCCTGAGTATGATAAAGATTGCTTGTTGATAGCTGATGAGTCTGTCAAAACAGAATATTTTTCTCAACAATTTTACGAAGAAGTCGATAACTGTGTGATCATCGACGAGCACCAACCAAGGGAAGGAGCTGAGTAAACCATATGGGTATAAATGGATATGGAACTCTACCAACCATCGGAACATAACTAAATAATGCCCGCAATTTAATAGTAATTAAAACAAAACAGACAGTGCGAAGCCAAAAATCGATAAATTTGCCGCAATTAATTAGAGGCATAACTATACCAATCTGCCGAATCGCAGCACATCGAGTAGCAAAACATACAAGAAGTAGCCCCCGAATAAAATATATACAATATGGAGCAATAAATTTAGAATGACCCCGAAAAGGAATGAATAATTAAACTGTTGTGCATTTTGATTTCATTAATCATGCTTTTAAGTTTCATATAGTATTAAGAAACATAACTACTTTATATCTGCTAAGTTATGCAGATGTAGAACAATGCCATAAACTGAGTTATCAAATTAGATTTATGAATAAATTATTAGAATAAGATGGCTATAATGAGATCAGTTGCATATATATATTATTTTAAAATATATGCAAGACGACGACAGCAATAACTAATAGGCCTTTGTTCAATATGATGAGGACGGAGACAGGATAATTAACCCAGGAACCCTTACAGAATAATAGAAGATTCATTTTGAAAAAGCGAGAAAGGATCATCGATTGAATATGATCACAACACAAAAGATTGGGACGAAAGCTTTCAAAGGCACGGCTTTCATTGGGAAACCTGATAAAATCACTTTCAAAGATTTCGATGTGGGGAAGTCGCACTCTTTGACATTTATTCTCACAAATGTATCGAATGCGTTTAACTCCTTCAATGTGCTGCCCCTTCCACAAAAAATTAGAGTAAATAGCCTTCTTATATCAGAATTACTTCGAGATATCTTATGTTCCGAAGGGTAAAATATCGCCAGGAATAACTTGCTAAATAAAATTCAAGTTTCTGCCCCAGCTTAATTAAGACATCAAATCCGAGTTTTCGATTTTGGCCGAAACAGGGCAGATTAATTATCCAATCATCTGCACATCCAAAAAGGCAATTGTTAAATGCAACGACTTACTCGTAAACTTCGGGAAGGTCATTGAAGGAGAAGTGGGTGAAGCAAAGTTAGAGTTAGAGAATCAAGGTGCACTGCCCACAGATATGTATTACCTGTAACTAGTTTAGAATCATCAAACTCGAAAACGGAATGAGTTTAGATAAGGCTGATTAATTCACGAAGAAACTATTGTAGCAACTCAAATTCACAAAGGAAAGTATTATTGAAGGATACTCCCGCAAAGTAATTTCGTTTGTCTTTGAGCCTGCTGAAATCGGAGAGTTCACTTTGAACTTGCTAGTTTATTTTACGAATTATCAGTATTCTCCACCTTTGATCATTTGCCTACGCAGTCAGTGCGTGAAGGTCCCTGTGACAATCGAAAAATTCTGCTACAATTTCTAAATATGCCTGCTCAACCATATTTATCGTTAGAAGCTATATTTTTATAACAATGGAGATAACCCAATGAGCTTCAAGGTGTCGCAGCCTCAAGGGACTAAAAAATTCTTTGAATTCAACCCCATCATAGGGTACATCCAAAAGCAATCCAAAATCGATGTCTGGGTCAAATTTACAGCCAGCAAAGATCTATCCAATTTCTTGATGCCATACATTGTCGAATAGAACATTTATGAGATTCCTTTCGAGTTGATCGTGAAGGAACAAGTTTTGCCAGTAAACTTTAAGCTGAAACTGAAGATATCTAAAGAGGAGCTTGTAATATCACCTGCTGAGCTGAATTTCGGAACAATATTCGAAGGCCTTTCCTCCAAAATCGAAGTCACTTTCAGTAATCAAAGTGATTTGCCCCAAGAAATTCTGCTATATCCTCTGAAGAAACAGATATTTGTCGAAAATGACCAATCTCTCTTTAAAATTATGCCCCAAAGTTCGGTGAAGAAGTGTATTACTTACAGATCGAAACCACTCGACGATAAGAAGTCGAATCGAGAGGAGGGGACTATACCTTGTAAGATAATAACTGGCAGCATAGCGACATCATAAATAAAAATCGAATACAGCTGTGAAACCCTGAAACCGAGCCTGTCGTTATAACACAACAAAATAGACTTTAAAGCGACCCAAATCGATGAGATCTCGTATGCGTCGACCGTTATAAAAAATAACATAAATAAGGAATTAATTTTTTAGATATTCCAACCCCCATTCTAAATTTGTGGCCTGAAAATTACGCCGGTTGTGAAGAATCTGCTGGTAGGCGAGTAAATTTAAATTAACATTGAGTATTACTCTTTCTTTAAAAAATTGGGGCCGACCACACTCCGGGACTTAGAGAAGAAGAAAAAAAATGTCATAAAGTAAGAAGTAAAGCTGTAGCCTGAACCCATCAAATAGGCCAAGAAGGATGCCAAAAAATAAACCAAACTCACCAAGCAGCAGCAATAGGCTCTGGAGGCTGAACAAAAAAGATTAGAAGAGTAATAGAGGATGAAGAAATAAAAGGAGTAATAGGAGAGATTACAGCTCGAGAAGAATTTTAACATGGAAGAAGAATTAGCAAAGCTAGGAGGAACTCTTATTCAACTGGGGACGGCCCAACACTATAAATGGATCCTACCTATTTACTTTAAAAAAAAAGATCACCCAGATGCCTCAGCGGAAGTTAATTTTCTTTAAATCACTACAACTTCAGTTGAACAAATTTTGGTTTCGGAGTGCAAGGAAATTAATTTTGGCGAAATCGCGGTCGGCGCAAGAAAAACCAAATAGTTCGTTATAAAAAATCTAGGATAAAAGCAAAAGCTGATGAAAGTGCAGCTCCCTGTTTTCGGCTGTTTCAGCGTAATTAATAGCCTTAGGGAAATTGAACACCAAGGGGTGTTCAAAGCAATTGTCTAATTCCAGCCCACAGAAAACCAAAAATTCTAAGAAAAACTTACATTATATACCTCTAAAAGTATCATCAGCTGCATGTTAAAAGGAATCGGGGCTCGACCGGATATCAATATCGAGCCATAATAAGGCTTCATTCATTTCGGAGGCGTAGTTTTAGATTAGTACGCCGAAAAGAGTTTTAAGATAAAGAACATTTGCAATTTCGAAATCGAGTTTGTCCTAAAAAGAATGGGTGGTGGGGTTTTCAATACAAATGGGTCTAATCCTTTCGTTTATATTCCAGCCACAGGTAAAATCCCCTCAAACTCTGAAATTTAGGTCAAAATTTGTTTCAAGCCTGATCGCATTCATGAAAGCTTCTTCGAAAAGATTAAGGTGTTTGTGCCTTAACAAAAAAACGAAAGGTTTATATTTGTGAGAGGCTATTGCTATCCGAGACAAGCATACGTCAAGCATTTCAAGAAGGGCATTTTGCCATCTAATTAGTAAATTGCCCCTAAAATTTAATACTCTCTCGATTGGATGAGAATCAAAGACGAGGAGCTTTACTTTGGACCCCTTAATAAAGAGATTATTCTTTAATTTTAAAAAGTAGACCCTCGAGCAAATGAACAAAAAGAGTAATGCTTTAAGAAAAAACTGACAATTGGGAGCAGCAAACTGTTGGATCCCAAAAATGAAAAACCAACGAACTTTTAGTTCATAATGCCAGTACTATTTTTATAATTTCAGAAAGATGATCGAATCCAATGCGATAACCTCAAAGGAGTGACAGCACCAGGAACATAAACCGTAGTTACCTTTACTTATAAGTCGTAGCCCATTGACCCATTAATTGTACGTGCTTTTTAATATAGTAAAACATCGCGATACTGACAGGAGTCGGACAATGGAAAGACATAAAGATCGAGCTAAAACTTTCAGGAGGGTTCATCAAACCTGGAGGAGTTGACGCCATAAGTTTCGATGTGATCCTGAGAGTTTATGCCAACCAAATCTGATGTCATAAAATTAATATTAAGTATGTCATAGAAGTTTCAGAAGAAATGAATATGAAATATAGCTTTTGTTGAAAAATTACTGAATTTGTTTGAGGCAGAGTTGCATGCATATCATAGTTATGATCCACTTTGGAGGAGGCACATTTTCCCATTTTAATCGTAGCCTGAAGCTCCCACTCCCATTGCCCCTGAAAATAAGAGCATAACATTAAGAATCATGGAAAGTATCATCAAAATAACAAAAATTATGTTGGTAGGTTTCTTGGAGTTGGGAACCACATAATGCTTGAGGATCGTGGCAGCCAAGAACAGGACTAAATGAATTATTGTAAAGATCATTTGTGCCAGGTATGGGGAGTACATGATGCAGAGACCGACTGCAACTGAGTGCATTCCGAAGTAGCAAAGATACCACTATTTAAACAATTTCGAAGATAACCAGACATCCTATTATTCGAGATATAATTACTCCAGAGCAAAATCGGATTCTGGTGAGTATTCTTAGAGTGTCTCGATGCTGTTTCTAGTAAAGAGGCCTTTCGTCTTCAGTTACTAAATTCAATGCGAGATGTACCTCCTGCAAAGTGATACAAAAGAACGAACGCAAAGTAGACAAGGAACAAAAAGAAGATGATTGAATACATCACTGTTCGGTATATGTTTGTGGGCCCATTGGCATCGAATAAGAAGGGACTACAGTAGTTCAGGTACCACATTCTTTAAATTTATATCAAAATATATAAGCAGCGAGGTTTATTATAATTTATTGTGACAAATTTGTGCCCGACGAGTTCCTGCGAGCATAATATTCTCTACTTTAATAAGTGCTCGGGTGCATCAAATTGCTCTCTTTTATTGATTAATATTAGGAATTGCTGGACTACGTAGTACTTTGAGGAAGCATACAGATTATGGTCTATATTCCAGTATACTGAATCATTTGAATAAACTGAACAAATCAATTATTCCATGTTTCTTCTCTAATTGCTTCGCCATCCATAATTCTCTCCTTTCGCCAAGTTAATTAACCTGAGTTATAATGGGCCTTGTCTCCCCAAATTCTAAGATAGAGGCTCTTGCTCTTGAAATCAATAGAAAATTCAGGCTTGGATGTTTAATAGAAATCTCTTTTGATCACCTATTAATTCTCATCATATTTTTGAGCATGCACAGCGATGTTTTGTTCCAGTAATCTCGCGAGTCCAGTGGCCAAAATCTATTGAAGCTGTTCTGGGTTTGAGGACTTTCGGGCCTAGGCTTGGCAAAAACTCAAAATTTGGTTCTAGAGCTACTTTGTGCAGCCGTTTGCACTAGCTACAGTCAGGATATCGCCTTGGTCTCGCTTGGATGCTGCCTGGTTTCTACTCATGATACTTTATATTTATAAATGAACCTATTATGATCTATAAATAGCCCACGAAATCTGAAATCTGGAACTATAACCCAAATGGAAAATGTCATTAATTCAGCAACTGATGACTCTAGCAAAGAATACTATATCATAATTGAATAGTCTTCCCCACAATATGTGGTAGGTTTCGTTATAAAAATACGATATTAATTGTGACAGAGTATATTTAAGTCAAACTATACTAAGAATCAGGCTGGTCTTTGCTGTAGGTCAAGTGAGCTTATAATTTTATGAAGAATTCGTTCTGATAAGTTGGAAACCGACACTTCGTACTGTTTTCTATTGCTAGTAAAAATAATAGTCATCTTGCTACTCTCTGAAATGTGATGGTTTACATTCTATATCGCTTCCTTTTCGCCCATATTGAACTCAGAAGGAGAAAAGTTTGTGCGATCGTTAACTTATTTTTCCTTTAATTTCAATTAATCTGTTTTTAAGCTCTTATCATGAGTGTCATTTCCGGACTTGCTTTGAACTGATTTCTATCTCCCTTTGGTGTTCAGATTTGCGCGGCTGCCTAATTATTTTGGTTTGGATTTTGACAGAATTGAGCCATGAACCAAAGCCTGTTCGGGCTTCTCATTAGATTTGGGGATGGACCTTGGTTGAAGATGGGTCGAGTTGAGTCTTTCACTCCTGGTTTGTTTCATTGCTAATAATATACTACATTAGACTATTTTGCATTAAAACATACAATAAGTGACTGAATGAGAGTCAAATTGAGGAAAGAAGAAGAATTATGGGGTTGGGGTTGGGGTTGGGGTTGGGGTTGGGGTTGGGGTTGGGGTTGGGGTTGGGGTTGGGGTTGGGTTGGGGTTGGGGGTTGGGGTTGGGGGTTGGGA
>NW_028282106.1:0-28012 GCF_059751285.1 Brachycentrus maculatus
TCCCAACCCCAACCCCAACCCCAACCCAACCCCAACCCCAACCCCAACCCCAACCCCAACCCCAACCCCAACCCCAAAGGCACCGTAAAGAAAAAAGTGATGAATATCTAAAATTATTAATATCATAAATTGTTAATGCATAAACTCAGAGCATTGGGACAATAAACGCATTTTATTTTTAATTTAAACTGCCTCTAATTATTGATACTTTGAAGCTCTCATAATCATTATTCGATCATGGAACCTCCGAAATCAACAAAGCCCAAAAAATTGAGAGTGGATGAAGTATTCGCAGCATACCCACTAGACGAGATCTATATGGCCCATCAATAAATTAATACATTATAGGGAATTTACAATTCCATGAAATTTTCAGCTCTGGATGAAGATGATCCACTGAAAAAATAAAAAATGTAATTTATTGCTTAAGAAGCAAAAGAAGAGATTAATTCTCGGAAAAGTACATTACTTATTAATTTAGGGAAAGCTTAAGGGACGATCGATCATATGCAAACTGTCAATTCAATCCAACAGTCCTTAATGACAACTTTTCAGAAAACGATAATTACAGGCACTTTATCTGTGGGTCAACTATTATCGCTCTTTTATGTTTAGAGCAATGAAGGATATGAGAAGTATATAACACCAAACATGATTTCCTTAGCTGTCACCTCAGCCCTATTTATCGTGTCAATAGGGTACTAATGCTCCTGTAGACGAAAAGCATAAAAAAAATATTGCACGGCATTGAAGAATGATGTAGGACAATATTTAGGAACGCCACAAAAAAAAAGGATTGAAATGATCTGAAATATTAATGTCAAATATAAGATTCAATTCATATTAATTACTAGCATTAAAAAGCAGTGCAATTTTATTAATAAGCACGTATAAATATTGGATACCCTGATTTAATGGGTCATCCCTAAGGAGAATCTGACTCAGACATCCGAGAAACTTACAATGTGACTCTTATACTCCTCTAATCAACACTGCTTTCCAATTGGCATAAAGCTATCGGCTCGGCCTTCAGAATATTCCTGTTCAACACTTTGAGGAAGAATATCTCGGACTCAGAATCTAGAAAAAGGGAAGGGCGTGTAAGCCCCGACCTCAGTAACATCTTTTTCTTTTTGATGGGATTTAATCAGACTGCATTCCTTGATCCAGCAACACTAAGCGAAAACGAAAAGAGGCTGCACCTAGACGACACTGTAAACTATGCATTCCTTGATGCAGCAACTATAAGCGAAAACGAAAGAGGCTGCACCTAGACGACACTGTAAACTATTTGCCGCTCAGACTTGAACCAAGGAGATAATGAAAGAAATTCATTAAATCAATTTGTTACACAGCATTCAAATTCGGCTCATTGGCAATGCCTGCATGGCCAAGTCACTCGAGGCTTAAAGTAAATTCTAAGCAATACCATCAAATTCAAACTGGCCAACAGATCGGAATCCGATATTCCAATAAACTCGAAACCCATCAAAGAGGACAGCAACTTCAGTAGCAAAATCAATAAGTGCATCGCTCTGAAATCGACATAAAAAACCTATTCCCTGTGCAGACTTTGTGACAGCGACCTTCGAGTCCAAGAAGAAAAGCCTGTAGTTCTATCTATTGCTGAAAAAGTACCTAAGAAACGGGAACATCAGCAAGGCAGACTTTGGCGTGAAATATTTTTATAAAACTGCCATATAACCAAATCAAAGACGCCCCAAGAGCCATTCGTTAAAGCCTGAAGATATCGTTAAGCGCATCTCCTTCCTCAAGAGTATAAAGATAATCGAAGTCACTCTCTAATAAGCAAGAAGATCGGAGCCTCTTGGAGCATTGCGTCAAAATCCCCACAAAAAGTAAACACTCCAAACCGAAGTCCAAACCGAAGTCCAAACATCAGAGCAGGTCAAAACTAAATAGAAATTGATCGTATAGTCAAAGTTGTGGTAACTTGTCGAAAAAGCAAAGAAAAAGCCATAACTCATCTGCCAAGGTATGATGTCAGATGTCAGTTATAGCGCAGGGAAACTTCAGCTGATCACATTCTAAGAAAAAGAATAAAGGAATCTAAGACTTATCTTTCATGATGAAAAATTACCATCAACCGAAAATTCGCACGGCATCGACCTCCAAAAACAACAAAAAAACCAAAAATGCTTCAAGGCAGTTTTATGATAGAATCTGACACTGCTGATTGGCCACTCGAACTCAAATGGAGCAACAATAACACAGTATTTAGCAACAGCAAAGCGAAAGGGGCATTGCGCCACAGATGATAATGTTACAGCATATAGGAATAATGATGATATGGCGATGCAACACCGAAATAAACAATACAATTGGCAAGTCTAAGCCGAAACAATAGCCATCAATGATCTAATAAAATAACTGCATAATATTTATAAATCATAATTGCATATAGCATATCGAGTAGGCAATGCTGAAGATACCATTTGTCATCTTTATCGCGTATTTATGCCAGTTTCTGCAGGCTAAGAAATACACATGCGAATTCGGTCATCTCTACCATGATCTACCCTCCTATTTTAACCCCAATGACAAGCCTGATGAGCTCCTCGATCCACATTCAGAACTATCTGCAGCAGGAGGGCGTCGTCTGCAAGCGATCACTCGGGCTCCCATTCGGATCACGCTGGATACTACAAATTTTAATACAATCGCAGTTCCAACAAATGGCATTGCTCAAACTACCACCACTAATTTAAATTTCCTCAGAAAAGCAATGATGGTCGCATAGAATTTCTATGAAAAGAGATTGAAGGTATCGACAATTGCTCGAGTCTTCGCCCCTTCTTCATGCGTCGATTTCACCCCTCTTCCAAATGATGTCACCAATGGCATTTCATCCTCGGATTTGCATATCTACGTCAGGCACATCACAGATAACACAAAAAGCTACACTGCAACAGGCAAGGCGTGCAGATGGGTGACATCCCGTACTCTCCCTGATCCGACATTGCAACAGGGGAGGCCAACAATCGGCAGGATCATTTTTAACACTTTTGAAATTATTGACAAATAGAAAACGTTCACAAATAGGTTCTTCGCAGAGGTGACAGCCACTGCAATACATTAAACTATGCACATTCTCGGCTTTGATTTTTCGCGATATAGCACGTATCTCGACTCGACGACAAATAATATCTACTCAAGTCCTATTGCGGTTCAGCAAACGTTGCATGGGAGCCGATTGACTGCTCACTATTTAATGACTACTCCCAAAGTCAAAGCATGGGCTAGAAAACACTTTGATTGTGGCACATTGGATGGCATGGCACTTTAAAATCAAGATGGCTCAACTCCAGGCTCGCACTGGTAAAGAACTGCAGCTTATGATTAACTCATGACTGGCACCTAGTTGGGGGCTCAAAAGGGATTCACTGCGCTCTCGTTCGCGTTGCTGAAAGATATGGGCTGGTACGAAGTCGATGACACTTTCAACGATACAACCAACTATGGCTTTGAGAAGTAATGCCCCTTTTTCAACGATGCGTGTTACGGAGCGGCCTATAATAAATAGTTCTGCAACGTGAATAACTATATCAATGTCTCAGAGTGCTCTACAACATTCCTTGGCAAGGCAATATGCTCAAACCAGGCAGCAATGATGGCGGATGGTTGCGGAATCTTTGGAGAGTATAAACCCTGTGTCGATCCTGATGAATCTGGAGACAGCTACAAGCCTTATACTCTGTAAAAGTATAGAACCAACTCCTTTTGCGTGCAGTCAACATTCGCCAATGTCGGTATTTCTGAGACTTACCGAGGCCGATGTTATCCATACGTATGTGGCACGAACCAGATCACATTTACTGTGGGAACATACACAGTTACTTGTTCAGGCACAGATGGGGGCAATAGAAAGACTATGAACTCTTTGTACGGCTACTTGGAGTGTCCAGACTTCGAGGCATTCTGCATTCAGTCACGTAAAATATAACTATAGACAAAACTCTAGGGTGTGGAACATTCGGTAAGGTCAAACTGGCACTCATATGGTCACAGGTGAAAGGTAACAATCAAAATACTCGAAAAGTAGAAGATAATTGATGTTGCGGATGTGGAGCGGGTCTCCAGGGAAATCCACATTCTCAAACTCATCAGGCACCCTAACATTATCCAACTATACGAAATAATATAATCACCCAAATATCTGTTTTTAGTCATGGAGTATGCTGAGAAGGGAGAACTCTTCGACTACATCGTGAAAAAGAAGAGGATGGACGAAGATTAAGCATGCAAGGTCTTTGAGCAAATAATCAGCGGCATCGAGTATACCCATCGTTTGCGGATTGTGCACAAAGACCTCAAACTCGAGAATTTGCTGATAGACTACGACAATACCATCAGGATTGTCGATTTTGGCCTCTCCAATATTTATAAAGCAGAGTAAAGGCTTAAGACGGCCTGTGGCTCCCCTGCTATGCCGCACCTGAAATGATATAATCCAAAACTCCATATGAACCCATAATGATCGACGTGTGGAGTGCAGAGGTGATCCTGTATGCTATGATTTGTGGCTAACTGCCATTTGAGGACAAAGATACCTCAAAGCTCTATAGCAAAATACTCAACGGTCAATACTCCCTCCCTAACCATTTGTCTCCAAGCCTTCAAGATTTCATACAGCAGACGCTCACTGTTGATCCTTTAAAGAGAATTAGGATCCCAACCCCAACCCCAACCCCAACCCCAACCCCAACCCCAACCCCAACCCCAACCCCGAAGGCCTCATTCCCGATTCTTTTTTCATAATTTGAACAAATATAAAATACATTTGTACGAAATGTAGAATACATGAAAACATTAGCAATGATTGAGCAGAAGAGTATGCAGAAGAGTATGTAGAAGAGTGGCAGAAGAGTATCTAGAAGAGTGAGTGAGAAGAGTGATCTAGAAGAGCAACCTTGAAGAGTGACCTTGAAGAGTAATCGTAAAGAGTGACCTAGAAGAGTGTGTAGGAGAGTGGCCTTGAAGAGTAACCGAAAAGAGTAACCTAGAAGAGTGATCGGGAAGAGTGTAGAACCTAAACTCCCATTTTACGTGAAGTAAATGTAAGAGTAATAATGCGACAACTCCTCATCCAACAACAATAACTCCTCAAAATGCAGGCAGCCTCGAGCACGAGGGCCAGTCTCTGGGAGCTCAACAATGAAGACAAGAATAACCCGAATTTGAGCGGCATTGAACGATTCAGTAAATATCAGTAATCCTTTTATTTCTTAAATTTATCATCAATTTATGCAGAAACCGCGGTCTTAATATTTAATTTTAAAATGGCAGTTGAAATTCCAATTGCTTTTAATCTTTTATAATCCTTATTCGAACGATCATGGACCATCGTTAGCTGAGGCTAAGGAGGACAATAGTGGATAATACATTGGCAAATTACAGACAAAACGGTCTCGACGGTCTCAGTTTAGCCCAATATAAAGATAGCACATTGAAGAACATTCGAGACTCATTGGTGTTTTTCGCGATTCATTAAAGAAATTATAGAGAGTAATGGCTAATGGAATTCATTGCTGCACTAGCACAAAATGAGATTAATGAAAGAATCGAAAGAAAGGAAAGAATTGAAAGAGAAATTGAGAAAAGGAAAAGTACACTACTTATTAATTTAGGAACTTAACAGAAGCTCAATCGTTAACGACTGTGCTCTTCTATTTTCAGAGCAATTAAAGGAATGTTTGGTTCACAACAGCAGTAAAGATTCTCAGATTAGTCTTCGTAGTCCGATCGTTTGTTGTAATAGGATACAACTATCGACGTCAACGAAACATACAACCAAAATAATGCGAGCAATTGCAACAAACTGAAAAAACATTGACAAAGGCGCGGAAAGAAGAAAGTGATGAATATCTAAGATTATTAATATTATAAATTGTTAATGCATAGACTCACATTGGGACAATAAACGCATTTTATTTTTAATTTAAACTCCCTCTAAATATTGATACTTTGAAGCTCTCATAATCATTATTCGAAGGATCATATGAACCCTAAGAAGGCAATGCTCCCGACAAAGCATATAGTGGAGGAAACAATAGAAGGAATAAAAAATAACGGCTGCTATTTGGTTTAAAGAACAAATATTGAATTGTAGGTCATTGCAGACGCAATGGAACTTTAAAGCACTAACTTTGAAGATCCGAAGAACAAATACAAAATGATGGAAACAATTGCGAAACAAGCAAAAAGCAAAATTGATTATCAGCAAAGTACATTACTTATTAATTTAGAAAAAGCTTAACAGAAGTTAAATCGTATGCGAACTGTCAATTAAATCCAACAGTCCTCAATGACAATTTCTAAGAAAACGATAGTTACAGGCACTTTAACTGTGATTTAACTATTACCGCTCTTATATTTTTAGAGCAATGAAGGATATGAGAAGTATATAACACCAAATGTGATCTCCTTAGCTGTCACCTCAGCCCTATTTATCGTGTCAATAGGGTACTAATGTTTCTGTAGACGAAAAAGACAAAAATAAAGATACATGAAGTTGCAGGAAGATACAGAAGCAACCGTAAGAACGCCATAAAAATCAAGATTGACATGATCTGAAATATTAATGTCAAAGATAAGATTCAATTCATATTAATTACTGGCATTAAAAAACAGCACAATTTAATTAATAAGCACGTCGAAATATTGGATACCCTGATTTAATGGGCCATCCCTAAGGAGAATCTGACTCAGATATCATAGAAACTTACAATGTGACTCTTATACTCTAATCAACACTGCTTTCCAATTGGCATAAAGCTATCAGCTATGCCTTAAGAATATTCCTGTTCAACACTTTGAGGAAGAATATCTCGGACTCAGAATCTAGAAAAAGGGAAGGGCGTGTAAGCCCCGCCTCAGTAACACCTTTTGCTTTTGATGGGATTTAATCAGACTGCATTCCTTGATGCAGCAGCACTAAGCGAAAACGAAAAGAGGCTGCACCTAGACGACACTGTAAACTATGCATTCCTTGATGCAGCAGCACTAAGCGAAAACGAAAAGAGGCTGCACCTAGACGACACTGTAAACTATGCATTCCTTGATGCAGCAGCACTAAGCGAAAACGAAAAGAGGCTGCACCTAGACGACACTGTAAACTATGCATTCCTTGATGCAGCAGCACTAAGCGAAAACGAAAAGAGGCTGCACCTAGACGACACTGTAAACTATGCATTCCTTGATGCAGCAGCACTAAGCGAAAACGAAAAGAGGCTGCACCTAGACGACACTGTAAACTATGCATTCCTTGATGCAGCAGCACTAAGCGAAAACGAAAAGAGGCTGCACCTAGACGACACTGTAAACTATGCATTCCTTGATGCAGCAGCACTAAGCGAAAACGAAAAGAGGCTGCACCTAGACGACACTGTAAACTATGCATTCCTTGATGCAGCAGCACTAAGCGAAAACGAAAAGAGGCTGCACCTAGACGACACTGTAAACTATGCATTCCTTGATGCAGCAGCACTAAGCGAAAACGAAAAGAGGCTGCACCTAGACGACACTGTAAACTATGCATTCCTTGATGCAGCAGCACTAAGCGAAAACGAAAAGAGGCTGCACCTAGACGACACTGTAAACTATGCATTCCTTGATGCAGCAGCACTAAGCGAAAACGAAAAGAGGCTGCACCTAGACGACACTGTAAACTATGCATTCCTTGATGCAGCAGCACTAAGCGAAAACGAAAAGAGGCTGCACCTAGACGACACTGTAAACTATGCATTCCTTGATGCAGCAGCACTAAGCGAAAACGAAAAGAGGCTGCACCTAGACGACACTGTAAACTATGCATTCCTTGATGCAGCAGCACTAAGCGAAAACGAAAAGAGGCTGCACCTAGACGACACTGTAAACTATGCATTCCTTGATGCAGCAGCACTAAGCGAAAACGAAAAGAGGCTGCACCTAGACGACACTGTAAACTATGCATTCCTTGATGCAGCAGCACTAAGCGAAAACGAAAAGAGGCTGCACCTAGACGACACTGTAAACTATGCATTCCTTGATGCAGCAGCACTAAGCGAAAACGAAAAGAGGCTGCACCTAGACGACACTGTAAACTATGCATTCCTTGATGCAGCAACACTAAGCGAAAACGAAAAGAGGCTGCACCTAGACGACACTGTAAACTATGCATTCCTTGATGCAGCAACACTAAGCGAAAACGAAAAGAGGCTGCACCTAGACGACACTGTAAACTATGCATTCCTTGATGCAGCAGCACTAAGCGAAAACGAAAAGAGGCTGCACCTAAACGACACTGCAAACTATGCATTCCTTGATGCAGCAGCACTAAGCAATACCATCAAATTCAAACTGGCCAACAGATCGGAATCCGATATTCCAATAAACTCGAAACCCATCAAAGTGGACAGCAACTTCAGCAGCAAAATCAATAAGTACATCGCTCCGAAATCGACATAAAAAACCTATTCCCTGTGCAGACTCTATGACAGCGACCTTCGAGTCCAAGAAGAAAAGCCTGTGGTTCCCCAGCAAATAGTTGAGCAGGAAAAGTCCAGGAAGTATAATTTCATGATGAGCAAACTCCTCTATTGATCATTAGCCTTACTTTAGACAATCTGCCATGAGCGTGCATTTAAATGGCCGGTCAAGTTTATACATTTAACGTGTGTCATGTTTGCCATGTTTGCCATGTTTGCCATGTTTGCCATGTTTGCCATGTTTGCCATGTTTGCCATGTTTGCCATGTTTGCCATGTTTGACGATTGTTTGACGATAGAATATTCCGATTCTTTTTTACTAATTTAAACAAATATAAAATACATTGATACGAAATGTAGAATACATGAAAATATTTATTAAATTATATAACTTCATCGATTTGCTATTGTCTCGATCATGAACGAATAACGCCTGTTCGACCCTAAACAGATCAATCTTCCCTACGCGATAGGAATAATTAAACCGAATACAGTCCTTGAAAGTGCCAAACTTAACTAAATAATCACCCTTATCGAAAATTCAGGGACTTTGATTATCAAGAATATGATACAGAGGCAGCTCTACAAGGAATAAATCACAAACTTGTTTTATAGGCATGAGAATAAATCATACTTCAGCGATCTTGTTGAGTATATGTACTCTGGTGAATGTTGTGTGTTGGTGCTGTGTGTTTCTGAAGCTGCTGAAAAAAGTGACCCAATCGAAATATGGAAAGAAATGATTGGGCCCATGGACCCATAACAAGCTAAAAAATCAGCGCCCAACAGTCTGCGAGCAAAGTATGGCACATCTGTTATTAAAAATTAATTCTTTGGAAGCGATACCCTCATCGACGCCAACAAATAGCGAAAAATATTCAATTTCCGCATTCCACAAAAGGCCCCATAGTTCTTCGATGATCCCTACAAACTAACACTCAGTTCTATTAAACAGTTTCTTCACCCTCCCAACCTGTAACATGTATGCCTCACCTAAAGAATGGATATCCTTGCTATATACGGCCCTGCAGTGAATTGGCACAGTATTTAGCAATGTTTTTGCGTAAAATGCAAGACGATAGTACGGTAATACTCTCAAAAACTGAAACAAATCTCAAAAAAGAAAGTGTTAAAGATTTTAAAGTAATCGGATATTCGGCAGATATACGAGTAAATATGCCCTAAATGCCAATAACATTGCAATGGGTACACCCATTTGGTTGGTGGCCGAGAAATGCAGCACATACTGACCGACAACTAGATAAAGTAGCTGATCGTTGAAGTGAACAAGAAAGAGCTCATAGAAATGCTCACGATCGAGAAAGGATCAACGGCCAAGATCATGATCGAAACAATTCCGATAAAAGAACCCAAGTAAATTCAATATAACATGCATTTCTTCGAGCTGCTGATGCAACAAATCGAGTCAGACTACTACGAAAGATACGATTTCACCGAGCTGCAAAACCTCCTCCTCGAAGATAGAAGGATTAGGGTCACTTATTGGACAGCCAAGCTGACCAGCAAGTCGGTTGATAGGTTTCCCCCTGTGACATCTCTCGATAACACCCTCACTGTCGAGCAATTGCGAAACCCAAAAAGCCCATTTTTTACATTAAATCGGAAGCTCCCGCTCCCCGTGATGATCAAGACTTAATAAATTAAACATGTCCCCCTGATGTTTAGCCCGAGCATTGTCGATAAGCCTAAACTGTTCCAAATGGAGGAGAATTTGGTGACTGAAAAACTGATGCATAGAAACCTGACCAAGGTTGTGACTGTTGGGATGAAGAGCATGGCCATTAAGGAAGCGGTGACCCTGTTGAGACCATATAACGAAGGGAGACACGGCGATTGGGACAACTATAGTTCACTTAAGGGAAATAGCATCAAAGGGGAAGTCGGGGGCCAGTACATGGATTCATTTTTGAATTCTTGATAATGCTGACAATAATGATAGTGATTGATCAATGCTTAAATAAATGCGAAATCAATGCTTCACTAAGTTATTATCTTCTTCGTTGTTGTAGTAGACTAGATAATCTTGTGGGGTTTGAACATTAGGCTTTCCATTCTTTTACAGCTTGCCTGACTTGATCAACACTTGTTTTCGCTTGGCTCTGGGGCCTTCCTTCCATTTCCTGGGGTAGGTATCTCTGTCCATGATCACCCTTTTAATTTTGCTGACTGCTCCATGGTCGCATGACCCGATTTAAGATGTTGTCATTTGCGAAATTCCAATTGCGACTGCTTCACCCTTCGTTGACATAATCACGATTTCATCACCTGTGTTAATCTAATTGTCATATCTGAGGACCCCAGGGATCATCAATTTGGCCCCATAGCAGACTGCATTAATGGAGGAGTCCTTAATAATAATCCTTTTCAAGTTTGTCAACATGATTTCCAAAGGAAGGACAACTCTTCTGAGATAAGTTTCATCTTTGAAATTATCATATCTCCACTTCGCATCCAATATGTCGTGCATCGTTACTAAGAAATTGTTTTCAGTCATATTTCCACTTCTTATTCTTCGAAGTTCTTACATGTGCCCTCCAACTCCCAATAAAAGGCCAATATGCACACATAGAGTCCTGACATATGTTCCAGCTTCGCAAGAAACTCTGAATACTCCGAGCCTCTTTTCTTGATCGTAGTCTAAGAGTTCGGATTCGTAGATTGTTCGAATCCTCAATTATCTTTTGACTGCTGAAATTTCTGGAGGTTTCTGAAATAAGCTGCCAGTGAGAGTCTTCAGCACATTCTTTAAAGCTGTTTCAGACTAGATTGAGCCATGCAACCTGACGATGCCAACATACTATTTACCCGCAGATTGCTGTGATTTCACTAAACGTGTTGCTCTACAGTTAAAAATACTCGTACCTGTCAATACAAACCAGCAGACAGCCTGTGACCTTGGGATCGAGTGTTCCAGAGTGACCAGTTTTTTCAACTCCTAAGATTTTCTTGACCCAAGCAACAACTTCATGGGAACTAGGATTTGAGGGTTTATCGAGATTAATGATACCATATTTTAAATATTCTTTTAATGTGCGTTTCAAAGGGGTTGAGCCGAAAGGAATAGGCGTATAGTGTGAACTTCTGATATTCATCTTTTAATAGTTCTTGAGTAAAAGCGGCCATTCACTGCTATTCATTTTTGATCCTCCCTACTCTGGTTTGACAACGTGCTCTTGGTCGCAGACTGAATCCTCCTCTTCCATCTCGACTTCCTTAAGTTTTCTTTGCTTTTTTTCTTTAGATTTAGCCATCTGTTGAAATAATAATTAAATATAATGATAAAGATTAAATATAAACCTATGATGATTAACTTAGTATGCTTTTTCTTTTTCTCTTCGGTAATTCCGTTTTGTATTGCTCTCGCCTCCTTTTTACTTCTTTTTATTTCGTTCGCTTTTTGCATGCATTCTTTAGCTACTTTGGTTTCTTTTTGAGTTACTTTAATTGATTGATTGATCTTTGCTTTTGTAATTTTTGTTGTACGAACTGCAACTCTCTGCTAGTAAGAATATCTTGTGGTCTTTTTATTCTTAGATGCCACTGTAACTCTTTTGGTACTTATTTGAAGCCACAATAATGGTCCTTTCTACAAAATGCTCATAATAAATATTTGTGGCTCTCCTATATTTCAATCTGTGTACTATTTTCCCAAGAGCCAAATAATTTAGTTCATAATTATGGATGATAGCTCACTTTCCTGATCCTTTGGCCTTCGGTTATTAATACTATTATTAAAAATAATTTCTATGTACTGCTCCATGATTTCAATTGTTTATCTGAATCCATCACCTCAAATACAAATTAATTTGCATATTTTAGAAAACCATAAGAAACAAATCGAATTCTCAGTTTAATTTGACATCGCAGAGTTATTGATTAGCTGATTAGATTCGATTATAAGTCGTCAATGGTATATCTATTTAATTTATAATGACAGATATCGTAATAAACCAACATTGTTAGTTATTCATTTAGTAAGTAAGTATTTATAATTCAACTTTGATGAGATCAATAAAAAGAACAATAGAACAATACAACGACGAGTGTATACATTTAGAATACCAATAGATTTATCGTTAATCTAGTTATTACAGCAATTAATCGATAATAGGAGAATCTAGAGTATGACCAATAGATTTTAGAGTGTGAGCAAGAATGAGAATTGAATAATTGTTATTATATTGTTAATATAATGGTAATATCGGATGTGACCATGATTGTCAACAATATATTTATAAACAGATCATTAGTTTAGATTTTAATCATGAGGTTACTACGAAGTTCAAATTTCAGCTTCAAGACTAGTGTTTACAACAACTTAGATCTATCGCATTAGAAAAGCTTTGACGTACAACAATGCATTAGTGCAGCCATCCAAATTATAGGTGAATCTCTGTAAAACATTGAAGCCATTACCGCCATTCAAAGCATAATCCTTGGGATTCGGCTTCAATTAAACCGATCACATACTAACTGTCTAATCCAAAAAAGGAGTATGGGGCCAGCCTCGCATTTAAGCAATGAAGCCGATTCCAATACATCCATTTAACTCTACCCTGCATTACGGAGTGCAATGCTTTGAAGGAATGAAGGCCTACAAAAACGATAAAGGATAAATTAGGCTATTTCGACCCGATTGCAACATGATGAGATTAAAACGATCTTCAAAGCGTATATCTCTGCCAGATTTCGATGGCAACGATCTTCTGAAGTGTATTGAAGAGCTTGTACGTATTTAATCAAGGTGGATTCCTTCAATATCAGAGTTTAGTCTCTATTTGAGACCCTTGCACATTTCCACTTAAAACTCGCTAGGTGTGAAAGCTCCAGGGTCTTCAAGACTTATGGTAATGGCTTCGCCTGTTGGCCCTTATTATTCAAATGGGTTCCAACCAGTATCTTTGGCATGCTCTTAAAAATTTATCCGCTCTGCCCCTGGCGGCACAGGAGCGTTTAAAATCGGAGGGTATAACAATAACTATATTCAGAAACTACGGTCCGACTCTTGCATTTACTAACCAAATTTTAAGCGAAGGTCACCAACAAGCCTTATGGCTCAAAGGCAACTAAATAAATGAAGCGGGAGCATCAAACATATTCTTTGTATTCAAAGAACCCAACGGTGCAATTGAAATCGCTACTCCACTCCTAGAGGATTTGATTCTGCCTGGAGTATCCCGAGATTCCATCCTCGTATGAAATTCAATCTAATATAGAGACTCTGCCATTCAAAATCTGAGTATATTGTTCGAGAGAGAATAATCACAATTGATTAGGTCATCGAAAGAAATCAGAATGGCACTTTACTCGAAGCATTCGGTGCAGGGACCGCAGTGATAGTCGGCTCAATTAAAAACATTCATTACGCTGGAAAGAACTATGCAATTAACATCGACCCTAAGCTGAATGCTGGCAAGATCACGGCTTCCATTCGATCGTAGCTACTTGACATCCAGGAAGGAAGAGCTGTGGACCCATTCGGATGGTCTAGAAAACTGAATTGATTGCAAGATTTCATAACATCGATCATAGCATTTATACAAAAAGCAAATGCTATAATTATTACAATCTGTTATACATTCTTAATGACAGAGAGGAGTAAATATGCTTCGCATGGGGTCTTTATTAAAAAAATAAACGAGCAATGTTTGGGGAAACGACAAAAGACCCCATTGTCAGTGATCAACCCACTACCATCAGCCAAGCCTCGAAAAGTGCATCAAGATCAGACGACCTCATAGATGAAGGTCAATTCGAAAACCTTTGATGCCAAATTCAAGTTTCAAGAGCCCATCGAAATTAAGCCAGTGCCAGCATAATTAGTGCAACCATTTCTCTACATCTAAAAAGTTCTAAAAGCCAAGACGATGGCTCAAGTCGATAGCGAAAATAAAAACATGGTCCCTTTTGTCACTTCTAAAATCGGAGTCTCAAAAAGGAAAAACACCAATACTCACAAAGTCTAGCAAGTGACTGTGCCAGATGGGTATCGCAACATCTTTGAGTATGAAACTGATAAAAGGAATGTTGCCAACCGACTATTTCAAAAAATGATGTAGGCATAGATTGAGAATGTCAAGGATCTTTATAATTTGTGGAATAAGAACCCTCACAGGAAGTTCGGCACAGACATTGACATATAAGAGTTAGAGTTCGTTGAGTTTATTAAGTAATTGATTCCTTCTAAAGTGTCGACAAGCCATATCAAGCGTTTCTTTGACTTGTATAAAAATAAGCAGCAAAACAAAAATGCCAACAACAACAACAACAACAACAGCAACAAGTAATCTCTGAATTTCATTAAGCCTACATTATCAATAAGATCATTTGCCTTCAACTATTCCAAATTTAAAAAGGCCTAAACTGAAATCGCAAATATAATGTCAGAGAAAGCCTCGAAAGACCGCTATAAGTAGATAAAATTATTTGTAAAAGAGTTTCTGAGCGTATATCCATCACTCAAGACCGCAATGCAAGGAATCAAATCATACTAGTAGGCTTTAAGGCAGCATTTCAAGCGAATCTATAATCGTATACAATCCCTTGCAGACTAAATATCACAACTGCGGTAGGAATTAGCAAAGCCAATCCATTAAATATGATAAGGTGAAGAAGTAGGAACTCGAGAGCAATGTGGCGAAATACGAGCAAGAGAATAGCAGATTATATGATAGCTGACTGACGATTACCACTGGTTTGTTGAAGCCTATGAAAATGCAATTGTCAAAAGCCATGATCTCTTCTTTACGAAAAGAACAGTGACAAACTTGCTCCAACCAATTATTGATCGAAACCCGTATATTACTCGGGACTTAGTCAGCGAATAAATTGAAAGAGCAAGAGAGCGGAAATAGGCATACTTATAAACTTTGAGTGCATCGTCGTGGAAATCGATGGTGATAAGAAGAATATTATTGAGGATGTGTTTACTCTCAGTGATATCGTGTCAATTATTGAGGCAAAGAGGAGAAGGGGGATACTGCATGGCCATGACCTCTAGTTGACAATATCCTCAATGAAGAAGCTCATCAAATAAATCAAAAGACAATTCTTAATAAAAAACAACCTAACAATCGATAATCTCGAAGCATTCCCCGCAGATCAGGAAATCCCCCTCTCAATTCTGCACATATGCTTCGAAATGTAATGCACCAAAGTCCTGTTCAAGAATCGAATTTGGAACTAATTGTTGCAAATGCTCCCCGAACGCACAACTCTCTCGCAATTACATCAATTGGCAATAGATAGTAACACATGTATGTAATACTTAAAAAAATATTTCACCAAATTGGACGAACGAGCAAAAACTTAACTCAACAAATCGAAATAGATCTCAATTGCTGTCGAAAATGCGTATAATTAAAACTTTGGGGAGTACGCAATATTGATTAATAAAGTCTGCAATCGGCTAGACTATTATGTGGAAGGATTAGATGAGGAAGAGGCCGAACAGAAGAAAATCCTCTAAAGATAGAGGAAAAAGAAAAGAGTAGGTTTTGCGGATGTTGTCGACAGCCAGCTTGCTGTTGATAGAGGCGAGTAGCATGACCTCTAATAAAAAATGCAAGAAGAAAGAATGGATCGGATGGTAGATTCAATGCTCAAAATGATTCATCAGCCGGACCTTAGCTCGAATTCAGAACTACTCAGCCATGTTTATAACCAGGCTCATAACAATAGAGCTCAAGTAGCGAGCCCAGCTGAGAATTTGAGTATGCTCAAGACTTTGGCCAGGTCCTACTTCGAACCAGAAGCCATGAATACAAATGCATTTGATATTAGGTTTTATGAGAAAATGAAAGAATAGTAGAATAGGGGAAACCAAGGGAGCAATGAATAGTTTATTGAGTTGGGGACATCAATGCTGCTGCAGGGCGCCCCAAAAGTCGAATAAATCTAAGGTAAATAGCAGGACCCTCTCAGAATTTCGAGATTCCTACTCAAAACCATAGATCACAGCTTGAAATAATCACAGCAAAATGTAAAGGAGAAACACTTCCAGCAAGATATCAACGAGGGAGTTTCGAGCAACTACTATCGGCAAAAGATCAAACTCGAAAACAAGCCGACCGCATACGACAGTGAAGGCAAAAGCAAATACTCGGTACTGTTGCCTGTAGGCTATTACTAGTCGTACATTGCAGGAGACAATGTGCCTGATGAATAAAAATGGTACTTACGCCCTCATCACGTCGAAACCCTAACCGAAAACCCACTATCCAAGAAAGATAACATCATCAACACAGGGTATCAGAGCAAACTATAAAAGATAGGCCCGAAAAAAAGACCTGACGAATTCGTGATTGAAGCCAATGTGAAACGAAAGTAAGATTTAATAAACTCCTTGGAAGAGAGACTTCTTTCACTCAAGAAATAAATCGGGAACGCGCAACGAGGCAGTGATGTCAAGCATCATGCGAAAGTGCCAACAAGCATGCTCAACAACTATTACTAAAAAATAATAGAAGGCAAATAAGACAAGTAGCTTGAGTAAGCAGCATACGAAGGTGTCCTCTATGACCTTCGTCGCAAAGAGAGACAGCTTCTTAACTAGTATCGTACCAAATAAACAAACTAAGTCGGATAGGCAAATGCCAAATGGTGGGAAAGGAAAGATAAAAGCTTCAACCACTAACTCAAGAAAGATCGCGAGTTAATGGCCGACAGTGGAAAACACAGATAGTATGTTGAGAAGCTAAAGAATAATGAGATCTATTGATAGTCTGATTGAACATATGAACTCATTTTTATAGTAAGGCTCAAGAATACATATGCTTAGAATTATCTCGATTCATAGATGCAAATTTGTGCCTGTTTGTATGATATGGATTTTATTAACATTATAACAATTAAAATAAGGGTCAGCAAACTTCACTTCACTTTTTTGCCTAATATTTGATTTCTGCTCGTTACCAAGGTGATCTTTCGTTTGCTATTGTTGTGTGCATGAGCATTGGTGTTACGTGCGTTTGATTAGGTATCATAGTATTATTCATGTATAGCTTTGTTCAGAATTTTGCTTATTTTTCTTTTGTTTCCTATTCCTCCGATGCGAGGACTCCCTATCTTTACAGGGTCATACGTCAATTAGTTGACTCTTCCGTACTAATATGATAAACTTTATGAGTAAAAGCTATGTGGTTTGATTGACATTTGCCTTGTTTCGCCATTCAATTTAGGTTTGCTATGTAAATTCTGAACTGACGCATTCCTTTAAGGGTTTGCTCTCAATTGCACATTATTGCGACATTGCTATGCATAAGCAGCTTAAGGGGATCTGAAGTTTCTGGTGATCATTGGGGAAGAAGGAGCGCTTCTTGGGCTTGTCAGCATTCTCTGGCTGGATTTCTCAAATGAAGGATTTATCTTAATGTGAATGTCAGGCTTTCGAAACAGTTGCTGATTAACGGGCGTCTTCGATGCAGTATAATAATGTGATTCATCATATTTCTGGATGGTAGATGACAAGTTTTATTTATTCTTAGGAAGGCTGAGATTTGGAAGCAATACTCGGTTCGGACTCTTGGGTTGTAAATTTTAAAATTCATCGAACTGTCTGCTTGCTTGTTTATGAACCTTATCTTTGCTCGCTGTTTGAATTATATGTGGTCCATAAGATCCATACGCCTTATGGTTGATCTGCGCTGAACAAGGTATCTCTACCTTATGGCTTATTTTTGCTGCTGGGTGAGTGACTTGAGTTGCGTAGATGTGCTGAGTTGTGTAATGATTGTTCAGATATTCTTTTGGGGAAAAAGAGTTAGTCTTTTATTATTATCGATATGGGGTATTAACAATAAATCTTACTGGACTGTTCGCGCGAGGTGGATGGTTATTACGGAGAGGAGAGTATGTGGATTGGTAGTAACTGATAGGCCTGTCATAAGTTTGATAAGTAGGCTGAGATGGCGATTGACATCCCGAAACAGGTCTATTGTTATAGTATGTAATGCCTTCTGACACTTTCTTCGTTTCTTTATTAAGATTAAAGCAGTTGTCATTATTGCTTTACTTTTTATTAATTAATTAATCGCTGAATATTTAGCTGGAGATGACCCTTGAATTTTCCAACAACTCCATCATTTGAAACGAAGAGGTACTCAAAATGGGTTATATGTCCGCAGTCATCATATGAATATTGTGATCTTTGTTCCCAACATTCTATATTATACTAATATCGGCACAATATTCCACTTATAGCAGTGAATCTGCACTTTCAGTTCCAATTACATCAACTTCAATTCGACTGAGCTGCTTCATTTTTTAATTTTGATTTAGCCTGACTATTAATCTGTTGCTTCCTGCAATAGATTTAGAAATATCGATCAAGTGCCTCTAAACTCTGATCTTGTTGAGGAAGTCCTATTTGAATCCATGTAATGATATTCTTCCATATTTGGGTAATGACTGGCTTGTTGTGGGTGTGTCTATCATTCTATGCGAGCCATAGGGGTACCGCTGTTATTTTATTTATTAGTGCTAGAATTGTATGTTGCGATTGGAACTGCTTTAATCTATAGGGGAGAAATGCCAATTCTTTTTGGAGGATTCAGGCCATGAGTCTTCGCTGAGTACAAACTATAACTATTCATGGGAAGGTTGGTAGTCTTATGGATTAAACTATTACATTGTAGTCATTCTGGTACCGACCATTAATTGGAAAACTTACTTCTTTAGGAGTTTTACTTTTGTGGACATTTTATCAACGATTTTGAGTGCGAGTTTCAGCATATTCTATGGTATGAAGGCTGAAATCTAAAGTTGTTTGTACTGATTGGAGCTCAGTACGTCATCCTGTATGCAATTTGCATAGTATGATTATTATCGGATGCTCTGAAGAGGGCCCTGGCTCACATATTCTGATTCATAGAGCAAAATCTCGCCCAGCGTCTCTTTCACGTTATTGTCATTATAAGTATTTTGGTGGTTGCCATCGTAGCTATAGGTTATGCGGCCATTGCTTGTATTGTAAGCCAATGGCTCTATAAAATGGGTCTTCAGCCGAGAATTCGCTTAAAATCCCGAAATATGCATTTATAGTTCTTATTCTAAATTGTATTGAATATTGAGACTGGTATAATAATTTTAAAATGTTTCTAGATCAATGTAGGTCAAATTTATAACAACCATACTCTTTGAAATTGGTGTTGTTGCTGGAGATGAAGATAAAAGTATGGAGTAACTTATTATTTATAATAGCCTAATTCGCTTACTTTATTTAAAGTAATCGAATAAATATATAGCCATTTATAGCCATATATACTCAATTCGAATTCTGTAGTATTTAGTATTACATTGATATAATTACTCAGATATGTTCCATTCATACATAAGTTATGAGATTTCAAGATAATTCAATTATTTGTGATTTTAAATGAATCGTGGAGGACCAAGACAGCCAGCAGGAACAGGAGGAAATAGAGGAAACCCTTCCAGGCCCACCCCTGCCAGCAACCAGCCTGCAAGAGGTAATGAAGGCAGGCATATTCCGAGATAGTTTAAGTACTTTCTAAATATACTCAAGGGAACAGTTTTTAAAGAAATTACAATTCTGCTCGACTCCACTCGACTTCAACGATGATACCAAGCACACCAAAGAGAAAGCAGACCGTCAAGCTCATCTCCAATAATTCAATGATTATCTAGCGGATCAGAATTGTATGGCTACTGTGATCATTCCACATCTCGACCTTGTCATTAGCATGATAGAAAAGAATATTTTCAGGCCGTTGCCAGTTCTAAAAAAAGCAGGCCTGCCGGGAGAAGGTGTTGGCATGTAAGAGTAGTAAAATCTGGTTGATCCGGCATGGCTGCATCTTCAACCGGTTTATTAATTCTTCCTACAGCTTATTGTGAACGAGGGAGCGGAGGTTAAATCCTTGAAGGTCCATATTACTCCTTCGTTCATCCAGGAATTTTTGGAATTGTTCGACTCTGAGTAGCCAAGAGAGAGGGAATACCTAAAGAATATTCTGCACCGATTGTATGCCAAGCTAGTCCCAAGAAGAAAAATGATCAGAAAAGCCATCAATGACTGCTTTTATAGTTTGATCCATGAGACTTTCAAGTTCAACGGGGCTTCTGAACTTCTGGACATATTGGCCAGCATCATTTCAGGCTTCGCTGTCCCCCTCCGAGAAGAACACATTATCTTCTTCAAGAATGTCATTATTCCCCTGCACAAAGTCCAGACTTGTCACCTCTTCCATGAGCATTTGATGAGATGTTCGATGTTGTTCTTGGCAAAGGACCCCTCTCTCGGTCTCTTCCTCTTGGACGGATTGCTCAAGTATTGGCCATTTGCAAACTCACCCAAATAAGTCATGTTCATCTCAGAGCTTATTGAGGTCTTAGAAACTTGCGAAGTTAGCAAACTTGAACCATACATCCCACGGGTCTTCAAGAGACTGGTGAAGTGCATTTCTGGTCTTCATTTGCAAGTTGCCGATCGTGCGATGTGCTTCTTCGAAAACGATTATTTCTTGAACATTTTGAAGACTTACAAGTCTTATACCTTCCCGCTCCTCGTGCCCATTATCTGCTATATGGCAGACACTCATTGGCACAAAGTCCTCCAAGAGTCCCTCAACGCCCTCAAATCCATCCTCAAAGAAATCGATTCTCAGGCATTTGACAAGGCCATGGAGAAGAAAGAGCAGAATAAGATATATATGGCAATCTTCGACCCTAAGCAAGTTAAGAAAGAGAAGGCCAAAAACGAAGAGAAATGGAAACAGCTCTTGAAGATGGCGCAACAAAAGAATCCAAACTTGAAGGACCCAGTGCTTCCCTACTCTTAGGGCCACGTTGTCGGAGACTTCAATGGAATTAGTAACGGTAATGTGAACATTGCATGATTATTCTCAACATAAATCGCAAATTATTCCACAAACCCATTCCATATTAATCTGCCTATTAATGCAACAACAAACTAAATAAATATAATCATTTTTGAGCCCGCAGTATTTCAGTCTTTCTGAAGCTCAAGGATATTTTAATCTCCTCGTATCTCTTGAAGAGCTATTCTACTTCTCCCGTTTTGTTTGTAAAGTTTACCTTTTCGATCATACGATAAGCTTTTTCAGTATACTATCCGGCTTTGTTTGCTTTAATTGTTCTATTTTTGGAACTCTTGTTCAATTCGGAGTTGCTGAGATAATAGGCCAGTTTGCCGAATTCTGCATATTTCCATCCGTAGTAATAAGGTATTTATTACTCCTCATTTGTTATTCGATACCACTTTGGGACATTCTAAAGGAAGTCCTTCAATAGTATGTATGCTTACTCGTAGAGCTGATACTGCTGTGGGCTCTACGCTTCCGAAGATTGGGCTTATTCCAGACACTTCATATATACATTAGTGAGTAATTGTTCAAATATTGGATTCAAATAGGAATATAGTTTTTTAAGCGCGAAGAAGCTTTTCTTTTTTTAGGGATAGCTGTTGCTAGTTTAGATAAGTTCGACGTGCTTTTTGGCGGCTGAAAGTGTTTTATCATATAATTACTAGCTCAGAATATATGAGCACTGTTGGCATTTAATTGCATGATTAGTATTTAATGATTGTTGCTCTTTAGTTTATGAGTCTCTGCCTTCGTTACTCTATTCTTTTTCGACTTTTTATCTCTATTATTTGGATGTTTATGTTAAGTTCTGGTTTGAATTCGATTTCTATTTCTATTTGGGCTCAATCAGCCCACCTTCAATGAGCTACTTTTAGCTAATTTGCTTATAGCCTTCCCTTCGGAATCTGCTTTAGCCACACTGACTGCAGAGAAGATAGAAAATCGACCAGTCATACATTTTTTAGATTTGGCATCTCTCGCAGAAACACACAAACATATATTCTTCTCTCAGTATCCGCTGTCTTTGCTCAAAGCTATACAATCGATTGACGTAGGCTATCGTAATTTCTTCGCTTTGATTTGATATCTATTTGATGGTCATGATTTTGAGGATGTTTCCGTCAAACACTTGCTCGCAGTTTGGGTCACAGGAATGGTTGATGTAATTAGCGATATTGTAGATACCGATGCCAATCGATTCGGATGAACACAGTCTATCTTGTATTGTGAAGCAATTTATTGAGAGTGTGGCAATCTGTTTTATCATGGCTGATAAGTTTTGTTCATTTTTCTAAATTCCCAGATTTTATAGTAAGATGACTGACAGCTATTGGTGTTTCTGCAGCTTCTCTGGAGTCTCATACTCCAGCAGACACACCATGTCCTTTGTGAATATCACTTCGAGCCTCGTTTCTTCCTTGCCTTCCTACTTTTTATATTTCTACCTGAGCAGCCAGACCTTCAGATTCAGAACGAACTCACAGGCAATCTGCTAATTCTTCACATTCTTTGTGTTCACTAGATTCTGGTATATTTTGCATTATGCTTTATGAGTCTGCTGCCAGTCTTCCTTTTGGCACTTTATTGAACAGTAGTAAACCAGCTTGCATGAAGAGCACCTTGTGACTGACACCTTGTCTGAACTCAGAACGAGGCAATAGTTGCAGACTTGATTTCTCATGTTTGAGAGCACCGATGTGGCAATGGGCTCGCAAGATAGTATTATTTTATTTTTAGGGAGTTTGCCCGTTTTGGTATTATTGTATGTGAGGCCTCGATTGTTAGAGGATATTTCCGTCAAGTTGAGGAATGTAGGCAATTCCCCGAAGGGATCGGCGGATTTGTGGGATTTCATAGTATTTATGATATATTTATAGGAGATATAGTTAGCCAAGTCGAAATAGTTATAATTTAAACTCATAGATGGCTTCAATAAATGAACTCAAGGATGTTCTCAAGTAAACCCTCGAGGAAAGAGGAGTTTTGTCTCAAATACGCGCGCGCATCAGATCATAGATATTTAGCACTCTCAACGATACGCCGCCAAACCGGCCCGAACTCTCCAATGAGAACCTCATCATCAATGAGTTGATTCGTTAATATTTGACATTCAATGGGTATCAGCACACCCTGGCTGTTTTCATACCAGAGACTGGGCAGCCCCAGAATCCTCCATTTGATCGCAGTTACATCACCAAGAGTTTAAAGATCATCGAAGACAGGAAGAGCCAAGAACTTCCGCTAGTGTACGGGCTGACATTTGGAAATAAAAAACCTCTTAACGACGGCAAATGAATCAATGATTGTTGAATATGCTCCATTATAGGAATTTTATGAGGAAATAACTTAAAAATCAGGTCAGATTATTCGGTATTTGATTGGCTTTTCAACTTCGAGCCTTTATATTTCTTAGACGATGGCTTTTGTGAACGAGCCCGGCCCACATATTAATACTTTCGAGAGTTCGCTATCAAATGCAAATGTCTTCAATACATTCTGGAACCGGTCGGCCATAATCTCTATGTGCGAGAATTAGGTTCTGAAATTATTCTTAGGAGCGTTATTGATTTTGAATGTGCATCGCATAGCCCCATTCTTTGCGAGTTCATTGCACTGGAAGAGTGTCAGAGGGTGGACCTCGTCGATAGCACTCACCGCAAAGTATAGCATGAATTGGAAATATTTGAATGGATTTCTGGTAAGGATGGGGTCGTTGGTTGATAATTCCTGTGATCTTGGGTGATTCTGCCTGATCAGCATATCCTTATAGAGCAAGTCTATTAAATCACTAAAAGGATAAATTCCTGTCCCTGCTGCGAACAGAATAACCTTCCCAGGCTCAGTGCTTCCGAGTGAGAGTCCAAAACCCTTACTTTCGCTTAGAATTAGCCTGTCATTGTATCCGTTGTTTATGTACTTCGAGGTGAACTTTCCAGTGTGGTACTGCTTGATGAAGAGGGGCACTTCAGACCGACTGAGGTTATTCTACTGAATCATTCTATTTTATGTCATCGGGGTGCCCATTGGAGCAGTTTCATTGCCAGTGTTACTCGCGATGTAAGGCAAAGCTTGGCCGGAGATTGCAGTGAGAATCTTGATGTTTTGCTTCTGCAGGAAATTGACCATTGTGTAGAGCCTCGTGAGTTTATTGTAAACAGTCAAGGAGTAGTACTGTCCGATCTGCGAGATATCTGTGTAGCCTCTGTATTGGAAGGGAACCTCGTCATTCACTAAATAGAGAATGAACACATTGGACCAATTGTTGAGTTGCTGAGCTGATTTGACTCGGACATTGTTGAGGGGCTCCATATAGTTATAAAGCTTGGGGATGTTAATGCTGGCGATGGGCTCACCTGCGAGGTTCAGGCTTCGGGAAGTGTGCACGTAGGGCTTGTCTTTGTGGGAGAATACTTCTATTGTCTCCATTCCGTACATGAACCTATCGACCTCTCTCTTACGAATTTTATTGATTATTCGCCAGCCCCCTGGATGAGTTGATTGAACGTTTTATGAGGGGAATACACTGTTTCCATAAATGAAATAGTTATCTCCATAAACTTATAGGCTCCTCTCAGAGATTACTGATCTTGTTCCCATGAGTTTGTTCCCTGTTTTGCTGCTGCCCCCACAACACCCGAGCTTTGGGATTGAGGATTTGGTCATTGTGTGAGGTTTAAGGAACTTCAAGAAGAGATAGAGGCCAACTGAGAACACATCAAGGGCTAGAAATACCACTGTTGGAAGCTAGTATGGTTCGCTCCAGCCCGTATAAAATGGGAGTCTTGAGGCAATGTAAATGAACCAGCCGAACAACGAATGCAGAATATTGTTGAGCCTTGTAGTAAAAGATTTGACTCGTGGTGAAGTCTGTCCGTGCCTGCAAACTGCTCCAGACAGTAAAATAAGTGGTATTAGCAGCATTAAAATGAAGCCTACGATTTGATGGTACCACCTTGCCCGCGTCCCGAATACTCCGAAATTAGTAGTAACTATTGTGGTCATAGAAGCTAGGATCATGAGCAGTGAGAGCATTACATTGCAGATGACATGAACAGGGATCGCATAATAGCATCGCTTGAAATACAAAGCCCAAAGGGCAACATGCGCGAAAGCAAACCAGGCTATATACTCCAGAATACCATGAACCAACCCAAAATCAATTCTTGGGGGACTATTTGAAGGCTGTAAGAGTTCAAATCTGTTGAAGCTACTCATTTTCTGAGCTGTTTAATTTAATTCAGCCGAATCGAAATGATAATTGAATCCTGAATTTGAATTAACAATTTTAATATCCCAGTAACAATATATTTAAGTTTCCTTACTTAGATTCATGCTGCTTTTAATTTTTCTTGTTAAGATTAGTTTTGCCTTTTTTTTCTTAGTCTTTGAATAATGAAGTCAAAATATAGTTTGGATTTTGCAATCGAAGCATCAATACAAAAATATTATAAACTCATGTAGTTGCTTTCAGAGAAAGCGTTATTTACAAAAACTGTATTTTAATCAGTTTATATGGCAAATTAAAGCTAGAGACACACATAATGTTGTCATTTGTTTGAAAAAATGATGATGATGATGATATAATTTTAGTGATAAACTCAGCGATGATCTAAGCATTCCCACATTCAATGTGTTAAATCGTGAAGAAACAGCCTCAATAGTTTGATTAATTCATTATTACAACATTTAGCATATAAATCACAGATAGCATACAACATATACAACTTCATTGAGCGATTAGACTTGATTTGATATTTACATAATAATTAAAATCAATTTTATGAACCATCTAGAGTTCAGATGCTCATTTTCTTATCTACCTTCTTTTCTTATATGGTGGATACTTTCTGAAAAATGGATGTTCTAACAATTCTCTAATGGACAGGCGATGGTCAGGATTCTGATGGAGGCATGAAAATAGAAAACTCCTCGCTTACTCCGACATTATGATATAGCTCGGAATTACGATTTAGTCTTGGACTATCTTGATTAATTCCGTTTCCCTAGTGATGTTGAAGGGATTCTCGCCCACAAGCATTTCGTGCATCATCACTCCCAGGGACCATATGTCCATTTTTTCATTATAATCCCTCCCTCTCAGGATATATGGCCAGAAATTGGGAGGAGGGGTCCCGCAAAATGCTCCCCTGTCGATTTTTTTGCAAAACACCGACCAGCCAAAGTCGCACAATTTCACAATATTCTATACTATTATCATGAGTTTACCTAGTGCAGCACGATGTTTTATGGCTTGATATCTCGATGGATGATACTTTACGAATGGAGTTCTTTGACGGCTCGGCAGACTTGTCGCATGATTTCTGCGACTTCGGCTTCGGGCATAGATTGCAGTTTCTTGAGCTGTTTGAAAAGCTATCCTCCCGTGCCCACTTCCAATATTAAGTAAATATTGACAGCATCGTCGAAGAAGCCGTAGAGCCGAATGATATTCGGGTGGTTCAAGAACATTTGGATCTTCAGCTACCGAATGAATTGTCCAGTTATTTCCTCTTCGTATAAAAGTTTTTTCTAGATTATCTTCAGCGCACATATGAAATTCGATTTCTTTTACTTTGCCAGGTAGACTTGCCCGTACTTTCCAGAGCCTAGTTCTCTGATTTGCTCGAAGTCGTTTATTTCATACTTTTTTTATTTCTTCTAGCTCCACGATTTCTTGACCCACTCTTGGGCAGGGTCAGAAGTTTGTTGCGGCGAGCAATCTCGATTCAATTGCTGCTGCTGGGTTTGGGAGAGGGATGAGAAGCTGCTCGAATCATTCGTAGTCAAACTAGAGGCATTTTCACTTTTACTTCTCTTCATGACACCATGGCTGCTTGTCAGATAGCTCTACTGCACCTCCATGATTGCACTTTTGCTAGACGTGAACTGCTTGGAGGACTCCGGTCGTTATAACTAATTCACAAAGAGTGAGCCCTTGAGAAGAGTATTCTTGTTGTCCAAGAACGATGGAATATTTTTACTGAGATCTCCCTTTGGCGAAGACGGTGTGAACTGGCCTGTAGGATGAGAGACATAGGCATGCTTATGAAGTTTCAGGCCATTCGAGTGCTACTTATTGATGTTATTTTTGTAACCATTCTGCTCCGTTGCTAAATTTTTGCTAGAATTGGTAAAGACAGTGTTGTGGGAGAGGCGAGGTTGATGAACGGGAGAGGTTGATTTTCCGAAACCCACCTCTTTTACCGAATACTTCTGGTATATCGGAACGTTGTTTTTTCCTTAGCTCATTTGGCTTGAAGTAATGCTATATTGACTAATGATGGAAAAATCTATAAATAATCAATAACTCTATTGCAATACATCATCGGTCTTCATTATACACCATCGCCTTTATTAAACATCATCATCTTTATTATACAATCACCTTTGATTTATGTAACTTGCTCTTCGACAATAAGCAAGTGCATATAAATCAGCGTGCAGATTTCAAAGTAGATCATTCTTCACCTATGCTGATTTTGTGACCCTTCACTGTCAATCTTTCATAATTCTTCATATTCGGGTTTATTTCTATGTTATTATGATTATAATTACTTCTAAATTTGACAACAAACTTATCTCTCTCGATGATGTCTGGGGTTGGGGTTGGGGTTGGGGTTGGGGTTGGGGTTGGGGTTGGGGTTGGGGTTGGGGTTGGGA
>NW_028282107.1:0-16157 GCF_059751285.1 Brachycentrus maculatus
TAAGGATTTTTACAATTTCATATAAAATTAAAAACCTATCATTCCAGAATGATTCTCTTTGCCTGGACTATATTTCTGTATGAGAAAGCTTCGAATTTCCATCCATCGGCTTTGTAAAATTTGTTCTGAAATTCCACCCATTGGAGACGCAAAGCATGCAAGAAACACTCCATGCTGTCCATACACATTATAACCGCAAAAGTTATTCCGAAGAAGAAATAGAACCCAATCATAATTACGATGATGTTAGCACTCTAGATACCTCCACCGACTGTCTTCTCGAAAAATACTCGAGACAACTGGGAATGTGCAAGGGAAAGGGCCCAGAGCCGCAAATAGGAGGCAGTATTCGAAATTGACCCGAGGACGAATTCGATTGTTTCTATGATTTGGTGGACTGCAATTTCTCCAAAATCCTCATGCTCATCATGGCTATCTGTACTCTAGACAACTTCATCTATTTGCGTATTGAGACTAGTTCTCAGTTAATTGATCAAACTTTCCTCATGATACATTTTCTATTTTTTAATTTTATGAAAGATTTTTGTTGAGTATAATTCATTTTATTGTGGTTAAGTACGTGAGGTCGATTTTAGTGAATGCAAGTTTTCTTCAGCCACATCAGCAGTGGCTTTGGAATAAGCATTAAGGGAACCATGATGAGGGATATTTTGAGTAGCAAAAGTTGTAGTTATTATTGTTCTTATACATCCCAGAGTGGCTAAATCATAATTAATCATAATAAAAAAAAGAAATATATGTTCAGCTGTAAAAGAGTTTTAAGTTGAAATACTTTGCCTTAAGTGGACCCAAATTTGAGGGGAAGTGCAATCATTTGGCCAATAATGGAAGGGGCCTGGCTCGAAGCAACATCTACTCCCCAGTTTATCGTCCATTTGGTAATGATAAGGATACACATATAGCCGAATGTGGTGAGCATAAAGATCTGTTGAGGCAACCACTCGAACACCAGATCCAGATACAGACCAAAGTGGACACTGTTTAACATCTTCAGAAAAATAGCTATATTTCAACATATTTGTTAGTTATTTAGATAAAAAAAGTATACCTATGGTCATTTGAAAAACTCCAACAATGACAGCGAACTTCATTTTGAAGGAGTTGAAGTAGTTAAGTTCATTGCTCGCAACGATCCATTTGGGGTCCAGTCCCAGAGGGTAGACGCATCCTTAGATTTTGGTGGCGTATTCTCCTTCGTTGACGTAACAGCTGCCGAACACATTGAGAGGAATGGAGAAGAAATCGTTGTAGATCCATCCGCAGTAGAAAGCGAAGATTCCCATCATCAGCACAAGATACCGATATTCGTATACGCTTGACATCGTATATTTGACTGTACTCGATCTGCATAAATATATTCCAAAGGCGAGCAAGACTCCTCCGTGACCGATATCTCCAAACATCACTCCAAAGAGAAACGGAAAGATCGCGATGGCAAAGAGGCCGGGGTTAACTTCTCCATATCTAGGAGTACCGTATGTGTTCACGATTTCCTGAAACGGAGCAGTGAACGAGTTCATTTCAAAATGGGTGGGTGGTTTTTTATCAGTCTTTTTTTACTTGATATTCACGTAGCTCGGCAGTCTAGCAAAGAGTTGTCCGAAGCTATCCGTAGCAACCCAGACATGTGCCACTGAAATCACTCTCTGTTGCTCTAATAGATTCATATTAATGTATGTGGCCTTCTCTAATTCGAAAAACAGGCGGTATATTTCAATTCGTGAACAGTCCGACTTGAAGGTAGGAAAGTCCACCTTTTCCACCAGGTCGCGTAGTTCATCCTTCAGATTTTTGTCTGTGATGTTTGCAAGTTGCTTCGTGTCAGTTACTAAAGCATCGATCTCAACCATCTTATGGTAATAATCCTCCTTAGCTTCGGGAAGCGAATATTTTTTCGCGCTGAAACTTTCACATAATTTTGTGATTTTGGAGCTGATTGTGCCTCCATTTTCAAGCATCAAAATAAAAACTGATTTTCCCTTGCCTGGCTCTTCGTCTGTGACGGGAATGTCAAATGTATAGGCCAGGCTATTCCCTTTAGTTGTTCTGAAGACTATTTTCGTAAATCGCTGCACGTCGGTCTTGTTTATGATACCCGCGATAGTCACCAAAGCGAATCTACTCGATACATCTCTTTCATGGACTTCAGCGTTAGCCCCATCCTTAGAGTAGAATACTTATCTGGCTCTTGATAGAAGAATCTTGAAATAGTCTAGGTCGCGAATCTTGTCTTTTAAGAGACTCCTGTTTTTAAAGAGTTCATCGATGCGTTTGTATTTGACTTCTACTTCTTGTTCCATTTCATCGATGTATGTAACCCTGCTCTTTTTTCGAGATTAGAGAACTAAAAAAGTTATAGAAACGTGAATATTAAGAGAAATTAATGATAAAAATATACAAAAATTATGATATCCTAATGAGGAACTGGTGATAATGTCAAATTTGTAATATTATTATTTATTATGTTATTGTGTATATACTTTGTTAGTAGTGTTGGGTAAATGCATCGCCATCTACAGTTGGGATGGTCTCCAAATCATAGACTTTCAGATGCTTTGTCATGACCTAAATCTTATGTATACAATCATCGCATCGCTTAATGCTGTTTGTGAAGGGTTTGTGAAAGTCGTTTGGGTTGGTGTCGACCAGCTGAGCATTATTGAAGGACCCCAGCATCGACACGACTTCATAGGCTGACTCCTTCGGAATCTGGATGCTGTAGAAAGACATCTCCATAGATCTAAAAATTGACATGTTTAGAATTCAATATTAATTTTTTTAAATATAGATATTGACTATTATTATAGATATAGTTATAAATTTCCATAAAGATTTGTTTTTTTTGTTTCATAAAAAAATACTTACATATAACATAGGTATTTTTTAACTATTTCAGTTGATATAAAGTAAAATTCCTGATGATATGTTATATTAAAATATGCTATTCCTCCTTATAATTTCTCCCATAAAAGTAAATATTAACAAATACCTAAACTAATTAATTTTATTAGCAATATATATACACATACTTCATCTGATGTTGGTTATTCTGAATTAGCGCGGGCAGTATATAGTATATTTAACTACGCTGTGGGTCTTCCTATATTCTTTGATCGGCAAGAGTGAATCAAGAAGCGGATTTCTTCCTGATTTCGAAAATTTGGTCGGTGACCTCCCACTACCGTCGAGACAACTAAAAAGCTATTATTTTTTAAGTGGCCGCTGCCCAATCAGATGACTGGCGTTCTTTCTTCTTTACGAGTTCTCCGTGATGCTTTTGCTTCCAAGGCCATCCAATATATTGATAACCTGTTTTTCATCGAGCTAAAACTTCTGGAATCCTCTACCCATTTTAAGTAGAGAAGGATAGGAGGGGAAAATATGCGGACTCACCTTCATACCATATGATTTACAGTTCATGATATCGTCGGTTTAGAAACTAGTAGGGTCCCCAGCAGACTCATTGCCACACCACCCTCGATTGTCGTGGCAATATTTTTTGATCTGCTTCGATTGCAAAGTTTGGAATAAGCCTTTTGCGGTTTTGGAGTGCATGGGCGAGGGTGCTTTCACCGGACTGCATCGATCCTCATCAATATTCGTATTATTATCATTGCAATTCGAACCTGCCAACGCAGAGACGACTTCGTGGAGAATTTCATTGTAAATACTTTTGTCTGATTTAATTTTCGGAGAGGCAATCGCGTTTCTAGAAATATGTTTGCGTTCCTGTTCTCTGTCACGGTCTAGAAAATACTTTGTGCCTGGATTAAAGTTCACTTTACACAGCGCTATATTGTCTTTCACATTGTACTTGTTTATTTTGGGCTTTAATCCATTTCCCTTTATTTTATCTTTGAACTGATGGAGCAGAGGTCTATCATTTGCGGGCTCGAACTCGATTTTCGTTATATTCTACTTGAAAACCTGATGGACGTAGCGATGGGAGGCCAACTTTTTGTAATACTTTGCAAGAATCTAATCTGGAAACTTTTTTTGAATCTTCACAAAACTGTTTGGCTTCGGACAAAATGAATTTAACTATTCTTAAACCACATGTTCCTCTGAAGGACCATACTCGCTTCTGAATATTTCGCTCGGTTCACTTGGTTTTCTTCCTGCCTTGGACAGGTTTGAATCAATCGACCCTGTAACCGTCACATTATCCACAGTTTCGCTCGCACCTGCATATACGGAAGTTCTGAATTTAAGATCACCAGATAATTTATTTTCGGAAAAAATTAAAGAATTGTTTAATATTTATAAAAATACCTGATAGATTTCTAACTTTTTTATATGGGTGGTAGCTACTCTATTTATTGTATTTCTTAGCAAATCTCTCCGCTATATTTTTTCTCCACCTAAATCTCGGGTTCTTCGATGACTTCTTATTTTGGTGGCGGTGTTGGTTCAATTTCCGACAATTTTTTAGTCATTTTTTGATTGAGTTTTTGAATAAATTTAGTATTCGTGTTCCAGATTCTTTCTTTCAGTACCTCCTTCGTGTTAGACTCTGAAGATGTCTTTTTGTGGCGCGCGAAACTCCAAAGAGCATCGAAGTTTTAGGTTTCGTCTAATTGGTGAGTGAAATCTTTAGGGCGGACTTTTCGAGTAAAAGTGGAGTTGAACTCTTCAAGAGAGGCCACCAGATTCTGATCCACAATCAAATCGAACAGCAACTCCAGAATATGATCATTTTCATAATTGATGATGTCTATCGCTTCGATGAATAATGTGAAATTTTTATTATGTGGAGATTGCAGAATGAGCTCGTGGACTGTCCAAGTATTTCGAATATAGGGAGCCAAGAAACCCAATTGGGAAATCTTTTTCTTGTAAAAGACAAATCTGATATGCAGCTTCTCGATGACTCGGTTGTAGAAACGGTCAATTAATCTGTTAAAATAAAAATCAAATAAAGTTATTGTTAAAAATATTATTACTATTATTCTAATTAAATGTATATATGTATGTATATATATGTATGTATGCGTTATTTATTATGAAGACTGTACTGTTTAGATTAATAAGGTAGGACCTGAATATGTGAATCATTTAAATTTGATTGGATTTCTTGGGTGAGGTTTTTAAATGTTTCCTTTGAGGAAGTATTCGTCTCCTTATATTCCTGCAGTCGTTTGAGGATGCTTTTGGGGTTATTTATTCTTCTCGACAGAATCGTTATTATTAATTCTTGCAAAGACATATTCAGTGTCTAAAAAATAACAATTCGAAACAGAATAAAAATAAAACTATATAAAAAAATGATAATAAGTAATATATACAATTTTCCTTATATAATTTTCGAATAGAAATCAGAAATGTGATGGTTTTGTACTGTGATACGATTGAGCGAAGCAAGAGCTTTATCTGTGATGATGAATACTTTTCCAGTCTCTTGTGATTATTATTTCAAGATTTCCATTGCGTAGTTTATTATAAAATATATTTATATTATAACACTACTTATTATTAATGAACTTGTTTTATTTTTTTATCTGAATAGCCAGAAATCCTTCTTTTTTTTGTTTTGTTTAATTTAATATAAAATGAAGAATAAGTCAGAAAAAATCATCCTATATTAGAACAGAAAAAGGAAAAATAAATATATATGTATATCTGTCTATACAATATCTAATATTATATATGTTTATCGAACAGATGAATAAATAAAATTATATTTGATTAAAATTTGCCAACCTAAACATATGATATGTATAATATATTCTGAGAAAATGACAAAAAATAAACTATATAGATATCTCGACCAAACTGAAAATAGTATAAGCTAAAAAAAAATAATGGAGTCACCACATTAAAAAACAAAAAATAACTTTTATTTCCGTTTATTTTATCTCATCTCTGTATTTTCTATGCGAACAAAAGTATACAGTCCCAACCATGAAAAATATAATGTTTGCATTGCTAATTTTATTTGATTGAGTTATTTATCGATATTTTTATTTTATTAATAGTATTCAAAATAAAAAATATGAATGCTGTCGTTTTTGAAGTACACTACTTTTTTTTAGATCCTTGTGCTCACAATCACTCGTTTATATTGATAGACTTGTAAATTTGTAATACCCATTTATACAACTAAATTAAAACTTTGTAATCTTTTGAACTAGAGGCAATACAGATTGATTTATTGATGAGTATAAATAAAAATATAACTAGTATAAAAAAAGTGATTCTATTTGTTTATAAAGTTAAACCAAGAAAAATAAATATATTAATAAATAAGAATTTATTATGTTGCTTTAAAAGTTCGATTATTCACAGCATATCTTCGCGAAGACTTTTGTTTCCGATCGCCAAATCTTGAATATTGGTCTTATTGTAATTAATATGCGCATCGGCGATAAGCTCAAACGTATACGGATCTACTGAGCGTCGTTTGGCCGAAACATCTGTCACCCGAATGCGCTGATCGAGTCTGGAAATTTGGTGTTCTGAGAGCCGTCTTCCTTTAAGGGTGTTAAATTTGATATAATTCTGCAGTGAGTCTTTTGTATGTCGGATCGAATAGAGGAGCAAGTCGATCGAAAACATACCTAATATCGATAGTATTTGGGTCAAGTAGAATACACTAAAAAAATAATTCATTAAGTAATGTATAAATTATATTTAAATTATAAAGATATTTATTTTATTTATTATTTTTACGGCATCTGCAGAAGATCAGTAGTGTATCCATAAGTCTCCGAAAATTGACCAATATTCGTGATGTACGCATACAAGAAATAAGCTCCTAAGGTCGGACCGACGAAGCCTATCAGGAGCAGCCAGTTCCATTATTGGACATTAAGGGCCAGTTTAACGTTGACCACGATGACAATGCAGGTAACAAGCGAAATTTCAAGGAAATAAAATCCTGTCTGAAAACTGTTGCTGCCACTCGTAGTCGACACCCATGTCAAAGCATATATGTTGATCATTAAGCACAGAGAACCTTGTAGAGCGCCCAGGATGAACCACGAAAAGAAGTTTTTAGCATTAAAGATTTTGTTCTTTTGGCCCACGTAATACATTTTTGGGTAATGCTCGTAAAGTGAGTTTTGATCGTGAGTGGATAGGTCGCCTTTGAGATTTGAGAGCTGGTTTTTACTGGCTCTGACATAGAGATCGGTCTAGATACTGCGCGTAGGACGACAGGGAAGAATGTGAAGGCCATGTTAAAGAGGGTGATGGACCAGGACAGGTAAATGGACTGACCCGAACCCATATTGTAGAAGGAATAGACAAACTGGGGCATAGTAAACACCATATTTTTATAAAAGAAATACAGTATCATTTCGCTAACTCGAATATAGTTCAACCTGCCATGATGGAGAAGCAGCTTCCAAAGAAGACAAAACTCACCAATAGCATAGTTAGAAACTTGTGCAGCACGCATGCCTTCTTGCCCATAGAGTCCGACACCAACGTGTGCTTCTAAGATCATATTTACATCGTTGGCTCCATCGCCAATTGCCAGAGTACGCTTCCCGCTTTATTTGACGAGCTTGACGACTTCTGCCTTCTGTGCGGGTGTGACTCTGCAGAAAATGGTAGACTCTGACGCCAAGATGATATCTAAAAGGATTTCTTTGTGGGATTGAATATCGATTGCAGACCCATCCACAACCAGGCTGAGCTTTTGATTTTTTTACAAAATCTGAGCAGCCTCCGCAAGCTTATATTTTTAACCAGACTTGAGAGAGATGCTATCCTCTATCAACCCACAAGACCTTGATATATTTTATGCAGTCTCAAGCTTGTCTCCAGTGAGAAGAATGAACTTTATCCCTCCTGATCGAAGTGAGGCTATCGTCTCAGGCACAAGATCCTGTAATTTATCTTCGATCCCGGTCAGGCCAATCAACAAAAGGTCTTCCTCGATCGTTGCGGGAAATGGAGGTTGTTGGTTCATTTCTGGCGGGAGGATGCGCACTGCGAACATCAGAGATCGAAGTCCGTTATTTGCCATAGATTAAATCGTATCCATTAAATATTTCACGAAAGGCTGATTATTTTTGTTGGCTCTTGGTAACATCGTAGTATCCGCCCCTTTGACAAAGAGTTTGAGGATGCCGTTTTGTCTCACCAAAACTGACATTCTCTTGCGATCTGAATCGAACTCGAAGATCTGAAGTAATTCCATTTGTTCCAATCTTTGTACTCCATCATAGTGCACATTCACAGTTATTATTTTGTTCTGGGTGGAGACATATTCGAAACCCATCCGCGCAGCTGCGCTCACAAGGGTAACTTCGTCAGGAGAAGGTCCAGTGTATGAATTTGTGGTTGGGTCCTTGATACATTAGTGGCAGACTGCCATACACAATAACATTTCTTCGGTCAACCTTCTTTTATCATTTTGAATATCCTAGAGGACAGAGGGATTAACATTCATTTTTAGGTAAGGCTTCTGCAATTCATACTTTATACCTTTTGGGTCAAATTCGTTGTCCGGTTCTGTTTGGTTTTCTGCGAGAGAGGATTGTCTAAGTGACTGGATGCTACCTGCTCTGAGTCTTTCATGCAAATCTTTGCTTACGCCATAGAGCGTGTCTCCGATGGCCATCTGCTTGAAAACCATCTTATTGCATGTGAGAGTGCCTGTTTTGTCAGTCAGTATGTACTCCACCTGCCCCAACTCTTCGTTGATGCTCACTGTATTGCATCGAAGCGGGCGATCTGAAACGGAGCTGTACATCTACTTGTCCTTCCCCATAAAATAACCTTGGAAAACCTTAACGAATTCGAGGGAGACGATTAGAGAAATCGGAATCATCGTGTTGTTAAGAATAAAATAGGAACTAAAGGAAATCAATGCCAATGTTCCGCAGTTCTCGGTTCCACTCACCATCTTCTCGAAATTAAATGTTATTCTTGCAACTAGAATAACAGTAGACGGAGCTGGCGAAACAGCATCCCAGCTGAAAGACTAAAATCGCTAAGATGAGTTTGTTGACTAGGCTCTAAATTTGACTGATTTTTGTATAACCTACTGCCCCATTCATCATCACTTTGCAGTTAGAACCAGTGTATATCGCTACCCCAATTACCCAGTCTGTGTTCTTTAGTTTACTACCTCGAGGTAGCAGATTTTTATGAGTCAGCATAATCTTGTCTGGGTTCTCATTAATCTACATCGCTCCATCGAATTGATAAATTTGACCATTGGGACCGATGCAATTAATTCTGATATACGGTGGTGCTTGGAACATCTGGGTTTTGTTAAACTAAATTTGAGTTTCCTTTACACTAGACTTAGGTTTCAGGTTTTTCTAGCCATCCAGACTCGAAGTTTCCAGATAAATCATTCCTGAACTTTCTGAACTGATGAGCGGGATAACATCGCAAGGCAAGATCTCGTCTTTTCTGATTTGGATGATATCTGCGGGTTTGATGGTGCTCCAAATTTCCTGGACGAATATTTGCTTCCCGAAAATCATCGTTGTGCTGGAGTTGCCTTTCTTATCCTCCTTATACCTCTGAAAATCCTCATAACCTTAGCGAAGCACACTGAGCGATATGACGAATATCAATGGAGCTACTGCACTAAATGGATTAAGAGGGAAATGAGAGGGATGGATTGTAGGATAGCAGTGACCAAGAAGTAGATGTTTGCATATCTCTTGAATTGGATGGCGAGCGCGAAGGGCAGAAAGGTTATTATATTGTATTTTGTAGTTGATATATAATTAGAAGGTGGAGTCGGCTTGAGAGGAAAGGGACGTGTAACTGTATAAGTGAAAGGATTGATTGGTTAATTTTGCATTCCACCACTATCCTTGGAGACTATTTTTTTTTTAGGACTAAAATTTATATCTAACTTCACGCTAAAAAGTATATATATATAATAGGAATAATCTTGAAGAATATTGGTGTAATTTTCAATTACTCTAATGTGACTTATAAAATTTGGAGAAAAACAAATAAAAATATTGGCAAGTACTATACAACATTTATCATTTCTGTTTTTTTAATGTGACACTCTCATCTTTATAAATGGCAGGCTTTTGTCCTTCAGGAAGCAACCAATAAGGGTTTTTTTCGCCATCATTTAGGGCAATACTAATTTGAATTCTAGAATTTCTCAAGTCATAATATTCCATCACTCCCCCCATCATACACTTTGAGAGCTTGCGAGATTCCAGATATTTCTTCAGTCTGGGGTAGACCAACATCGGCAATAGAATGAAGGAGATGTTGTTGAAAAAGGGGAAGTTGGTTTATATGATATCACATTCTTGTAGGGTGGCGGTTCGGTATTTCTCGCCTGCTTCCTCAATGAAAGTACTGACTCGATGTATCTCAGAGTCCTCAACGACAATCCCAATTACCGCTCTGCATGTGGTCTTATCGACAATCAGCTAAGGATTGTCGTAATATATACCAAACATTTGTGATTTTTTAAAAATCCTTTAATTCCTTGACGAAGTTCCTCAAAAGTTGACCCGATACTCATGTAATCGCCCTGGTAAAAGGCGTAACCACTAAACAGCGCGGACTTCTCTAGGTTGTGAACTTGTGACGATGAAGTATAAATACCCATTCGATAAAGCATATAGAGAAATCCACATACTGTCAAGATGAACAAGAGCAGGAGAAAGAACTGCGGACTCGATAGCCCAGTGTAGTCGAGGATGTCTTTAAAGTTGACTTGGAAAGGTGTCCTGTAATAGGTGATTTCAGAATTGTTATTTGAAGACATTCTTAATTTGGATGCCTTGATTAATAATAAATGGTTTAAAGTATTAATTAAAATGTCAAAATATAAAAAAATCCACTTTATTTTTTTTTAAAGTGAATTCAGTCATTTTTTTTCAATCGTGTTGAATTTTTGTCTTTTGATTTTTCTTTTGTCTCGTTACGAGATATCTTAATATGTATTGTATTAAAATTAGCATTATATTAAAATATTAAGAACTAGCTACAAATAATAAAAAAGGCAATGAAAAAATTTATTTAGGAATATAAATATTCGATAAAACTCTCCTTGAATATAACCTCCAAAATCGAGAGTCCTGCAGGGGCCAAGGTTGCACATTCTTTTATGAAACTTCTCATCGAGGAAATTATATTCTTTTCCATCCATTCTGCTGAGTAATACGAGCCCTATATGAGCTATATCATATAAAATATGTGGGAGAAATTAGCATCCTAGAAGGAGTAGGAGTGACAGTTCATCTCTTAGAAAAAGTCTTCTGCTATATGTTTGTATGTCGAAAAGGAGATATCGACGCTCTGAAACCAGTGCTCAAACAATACATAGAACCACTCAAAGAGGAGGCTGAATTCCAAACAGCTTTGGAAATGAGCAGAATCGAAACTAATGGTAATTCTTTAGCAGATTCTAGAAATGAAGTCAGCAAGCAAACCATCCAAAACAGTCACCATACAATTATCTCTAATGTGAGACCGAAACAACAATCATTTAGGGATGAGAGCAATATTTCTGGATTGTCTCTTTTAAAAAGTAATGTCAATCCCATTTCATCAAATTAGACCATATTCGAAAAGTAAGAAAATTCAAACCCGAGCAATGATTTCGATGACAGACTAAATCTTTCTAGTACCTCTACATTATGGTCGATACCTTCATAACACTTGGCCAAACAACCCAAAATAAAAACCAAAATAACTATAACAAAAATAACAAATTGTCTTTTGATAGTATGTTCGCCAACGAGTTGAAAAACCCGAATGCAAGGACTATATTGTGCCAATTCATCCAATTGGTAAAACTTGAACAGCCCTAATATAATTCATTCGGATATAACAACTATACGTGCACTATCCGAATTCCCAAGAAGTTGAAGCCATGGTTTAACGAGTAGGATGAGATTATGGAACGGGAAGTGGAGGGGAGACAAACAACAAAAAGAAAGGGGAGACTGAAGCCTGCAAAGATATTCTCAAACAGATCTACGAAAATAACCCTAACGCTTGGTAGTTTTTTTAAAAGACCGTGATAAGAAGAAATGTCAAAATATCCTGATTAGTTATTAATGTAGATATGTTTATCCATCATGGATTTGGTTTTCTAAATCAGAATTAGATCGTTATCATTCTAAAATAATCATTTATGACAAATCAAAAAATTATTTTGAGAAAATATTAATGATAATAATAAAAAAATAAAAAATAGACAAAAAATACATTATTTTTAATGATATATACATAATGTTTTCAAAATCAGCAAGATAACTCTTTTTGCTGCTAATCTCGGAGCCTTAATGCTTACGGGTTATCCTTTTCTTCTGTTAACACTATAAACACATTTTTTATAATTTGAAATTATAATATATCATTTTTGAAAATACTAAAAAAAATATTTAAAAAAATATCGTTAAACAAAAAAGTATTTGTTTAACATAATGTGAATTTTGCATTTGTAGAAAAAAATTAAATTTATTGAGTTCAGAATAAAAAAATATATACAGATAGTAAAAAATAATAATTATTATAATAGTTCAATTTTTCGAGATTTTATTAGAAAAAAAAGAATGTCATATATATATATACCATAGTTCATATCAATTTTCATATAACTAAGGAATATACCTTCTAGATATGGGTTTTCGCGATCTGCGGTTGTTTCAATTTTAGAAATGACTGTGCCAAGAGCAGGTGCACATCGAGGGTGAGTTTGTTGATGTCTGCTTTGACCTAAGGGGTGAGCTATTTGAACAGGATTGGTTGAGTTGTCATCAGGATTTATTTTAGAACAGAAATGGCTTCGTGAAAATCCTATTCTTCGAATCTCAGTCGAGCCAACTGTACGCATTTCTTTGAAGACTCCACTAACACTTTATTTCTGCAATTGCACTCTTCCAAAGATTTATCAGCAGACATTTATGTATGTTGTGCTTTTGTTTTTTTGTTAAATTCTTTATTTATTCTGACTGATCAACTACTTCCTTATTTTTTATGATGATATAAGTACTATTGTTATTATAATAAACACTTATTACATGATTTTCCAATTAACTAACATTTATATATAAAATATGTATCTATGTATACAAATATATTTAACATATTATATAATCAAATCTCCAACATTCGCACTTAAAACCAATTTCTTATCTGTTTATTAGCGAAAATTGGTTTTTTGTGGGATTTCTTATTGGACCAGTTTTAATCAACCAATTATATCAATAATAATGCTCAGCATAATAGATTTTTATTAATAAAAAAAAAGAAATATTATTTAAGGGAAGAAAAGATTTGTTGTTAAAAAATAAAGCATAATAAAGATATGTTAGGAATTATAGAAGTTTCGTTGGTGTATCTGCGTATGATGTTATTTGCGATAATTAGTTTTTTTTAACACTATAATTAAAATTAATCAGATTTTGTGTATTTTTTTGAAAAAATCATATTATTTGATATTTCATAATATAATAACTTATTGTTGAGAATAATACGCACATAGTAATAAGTAATAAAAAAATCAATGGAAGAGACTCATAAATAATTCTGCATAATCACCGATTCAACAACTTCGACGGAACCCTTCCTTAAAGGTATCGTGTTTATGTTATTCACTATAAAAAATGTCAATAATATTTAACACTAATGCATTTCTTATATTGTTGCTAGTTCTTAATTATTACATTCCAATCAATTAATAATCACGACTCAAGATCCTCACCAAATATTTCGCCAGCAATCCCAAAGTCAGTGTCATATCGTGGTAGGAAGCGAAGTAGTCTCCAGTCAAATCAGCCGACTGCATATGTTTTTACCTCGATGCATCGTTGCACGATAAGAGTAGTATTGTCGAACATATGGAGTCGGTCGTCGAAAAGTTAAACCCCAACACGATGTTTCTTCTTTTCGATGCTCCCCATTAACATCCTGTTGACCCTTTCGACGAAATCAGCGAGGCCATGAATTAAATATATGTAGAATCGGTCAGATAAGATTTCAGATAGCTGCATTAGAGAATCGTCAATTCTCTTGAGATGCCTGCAAAGGCTTCGTCGCTCAAGGATGAACCCGTTGGCGTGATTCGGGTTATTGAAATACTTGAATTGACAGTCTGGAAGAAAATCGAAATGATTGATAAAAAGAAAAGCCAAAATATGACAAAATCAGACCATTGAAAAACAAAGTTAACCTCTAAAATTGTCTTCTGTTCTAAAAAACTAATCTTTAGAGGCAACCGAAGCCAAAGCATTTAATCCTTTGATTGAGAATACGTCAGGAACAACTAAATAACAATTATCCAAAGAATTAACGAATCCTGAAAAGCCAAAGGTAGAAGAAAAGTAATAAGATTTGCTGACTGACGAGATTCGAATGGATCGAGAAATGAATGCATTCTCGAGGCTGATGGCGGAATGTCTGAGATCAAGTCAACCCAACTGCCTGACGCTTAAAGAAAGAATCGTGCATAACAACTGATCTATAAGCTCATGGAAAATATGGGTTTTGACTAAAACTAAGATGATTTCTGATGTATATGGTTAAATTATTTAATATATCTGCAATTTGTATATGGTATTAATAAATTATCAAACAACTAGGGGATTACAGGCATACCTTCAATTCAAAGAAATAATTTGAAATTGGGATCAGTTAAAAGCTAAAAACATCATTAATGTATTTTGTTAAAAGATGTTCTTTGTCCATCAAACACATAATGTAAGTTAATAAGCTTACATTTTTCTGTGTATAAAAGATAATAATAATGATGCGCATGTGTTTCTCAAATCTGTCTAAAAAGTCTTCAAATTAACTAGTTGACGACAACGTTTTCTGGTCTTGTTGAGCATTTTTTGTTTTCTGTGAAATTATGACAACAAAAAGAGATGGGTTCTCAGGTATTGGTGTTTTTATAAATTTCCTTTTACCTTTATTGTTTTATTTTTTAAAGATATATCTGTGCAATAGTGATATTATCTAAAGTGTTGTTTTTTAATTTATATTTTTTTATTAATATTTATTTTATTTCATTTTATCAATTATTTGATATATTGTATGCTAGTATTATCTATATTTTATGTACAATTATACAATCGCGATAATGTTGTCATAAAATTATTTCCATTTTTTTTAATAGATTCCTTATTATAATGAGTTGTATTAACTAAAATATTACTATATTACACATTTTAACTATTTTTATAATGCTTTATTAATAGAAATAAAGAAAAAGATATTAGACTGTTATAAAAGTGAGTAGTGTCAGCAATAGAAAAAATTATGAGAAGAAAGAATTAAAAACAAAAAATAGAGAGTTACAATAAGATTAAAAGAAGGTCAACAGCATTTTTTATCGTTCTTTTTGAGCATTTCATTCATGCTAATCCTGCTGGTTAACTTCGGTTGGACAACTCCATTTTTACAATTCATTTTCTCTGCCTCTTGCAGCACCATTCGACCCAGGAGCTGGAACATCTAATCTATGTTGATATTTTATTTGGCACTGCTCTCCAGATAAGGAATGCCGTGCTTCTCCGCCATGAGTCTGCCTTATTAGGAGGTCACAACTCGGTCTGGAGCCAGGATGTCGCATTTGTTCGCAACAAGCATTTTCGGGACATTGTGGTCTGTGTGCTCGTTAATCTGTCCGATCCAGTTATTTATATTCAGAAAGCTTTTTTTATCGTTAACTCCATATACCTGAATATATATATTATTAGTTTCGTTTTTATATTATTATTCGTTTTTGAGTTATTTTTATTATTATTATTTACCATGACTATTCCACTTGCTCCTTTGTAATAAGTTTCTGTGATGGTTTTGAACCTCTACTGTCCTGCCGTGTCCCAAAGCTGCAGCTTGATGCGCTTATCATTAATGGTGCAGGCTTTGTTCATGAAATCGACTCCGATGGTCGGCATGTGTGCTGGCTTGTAGGCATCGCTCGTGAACCTCAGTAGAATATTAGTCTTGCCGACCGACGAATCTCCCAGGATTACTATTTTTGCGACTGCATCGTATCTTTCTGTTTGCTTTCTCGATATCTTTGACATTTAATTATGTGTATTGTTTCAAGTTTAATTCTGACTCAATAAAAAAAAAAACAAGAAAGAAACTTAAGTTATTATTTTTTTAAAAATTTATATACATTATCAGATTTATTATAACGAAAAATTATAATAAAAAATTAACTAAGTTCTATTTTATAA
>NW_028282108.1:0-22393 GCF_059751285.1 Brachycentrus maculatus
TGTAGACGGCACATAATAATACTGCTGACATCCGAGATGAAATTAATTCTCACGATTATATTATAATGATCCCAGAAACAGACAAACAAACGCGCAACTATCCAAAATTTAATAATTGGAGCAGTGAATAATCGTTGTTCTACAATAGTATCAATTTAAATAGGCATACGAAAATTACACCAGTTAAATGTAATAACTTTAAAGTCTTCTTTGATATGTTTCTATTTTCTCTTTTTTCCATTCAAAGATACTTTATATTGATATCAGTTCAGTTCAGTTAAATTGTCGTTTTTAATGTAGTAATAAAAAAGGAGATAATATATATATATATATATATATATATATATATATATATATATATATATATATATATATATATATATATATATATATATATGCATAGTTATTTTTATAATTTTTGACATCTAAACAACTAGTTTGAGTTGCATTAAATTGAAAAAAAACGCTTGTAATCCAGATATGTAATATTTCGAGTATTTCGACAAACTCGAAATTTTGTAAATAATATTTATTTTACCCTGCACAATTGTTGGTTTCTTGGGAACAGAACAATAAAAGGCAGTTTTATTTATTGTAATATTAGCATTATTTCTGCAAAGGGTGAACCCAGAAAAGCTTTACAAGACATTACAACTGAAATCTTGTAGCCGAATAATATGATTCTCCATTGGGTATCTCAGACTTAGAAGCTATTACTGTGTAACCGTTTACCGCTGTTTGAATAAATATTGCGTTCATTTCGTTAAATAGCGAGAATCACTAAACCCAAGTCGTTTAGTTGTAAAATCATAAAAGTAAATATTCCCTTCTACCCCAATCATAATAGTTAATATTACTTCATATATTTTTTTAAACATAATTATATAGATTGACAATTGAAATACTTAAAACACTTATATTAAACATAATGCTTTGATAGTTAGGGCATGTGAATCAAATGAGTGAAGAAATAATAGTAAAACTAATTTATGAGGCAAATTTTGGTTGGTAATAGAAGCTGACGTAGACAGAGAAAAAAGAAGCGTGTTGTTTGTATGTCTATTTCATACCTGATTTTTTCTCTATATGCTTTCATATTAACTAATTATTTACTTCATGTTGAGTTCCTTCCTCAAATCATCCGTATCCCTTTTTAAAAAAATCCACTCCTATTCTATATCCTAAGTGCACGATTAATCTCCTATCTTCTTCTTCTTCTTTTTCTGTTCGTGTCATGTCAGGTCCCCCTGGCGTCGATTATCACTTGAAAGTGAGTTGAGAGTAATTCTCCTATCATTCGTACAATTAATTAAATTAATAAATAATCCCTTCGATCTATGCAGTGCCCCATACACCATTTGGGTACGAACATCAGTCAAAGAGAGTCTACTTAAAAGAGCCAATCTACTTTTTCGATGATATATGGAGTATCTTTATTTAACTTAATCACAGTTTTCTAGCACTAATGAGCGATGAAGTGATATTTGTTTATTTTTATTATTTTTATATTCGAGAAAGCGCTGACGATGATTGATATCTTTAATAAACCCCGGATGAAGATCTGGGGGGTGCGATTCATCCCCTCTACGATTTGGAGGACAAAGCAATAATATCCCTTTGTTTCCCGTTCTTAGAGTCCGCTGTGCACCGAGACGACATGCCTGGGAAGCGTGATGGGTATCCCGGGACGCGGAGACGAGCCAAGAGACGTGTCGGAGGTACTCAAGCACGCCAAGGAGTTCCTCGACCAGTACTTTACATCCAGCAAAAGGTAAAATAAAAACATTAAGATTATATAATAATTGTTCTAATCACGGTAATATCACGAAATGTAATACAAACAGTAAAACCTCGATATAATGGACCTCTGTTTAACGAACATAGGATATATTGGACAAAAATCCGGACAAAGTTAAAACATTCTTATTTATTTATTGATTTGGCGTTTAATTTGTAGAACTCCATTTTAATTTATGTATTAATTTAAGGGAATTTGTCCGCCTCCGTAGTGTAATGGTCACCACGCTCGGCTACCGTTTGGAGGTCCCGGGTTCGATTCCCAGGGGAAGGGTCAAATAAATATATGTGATTTTTCCACTCTAATATTTATTCAATATTTCCCTGGACTAGTACCTGAAGCGGAGGGCTGATCACCTTTCCTTCATGTGTTAGCGATCAAGATAACACTGCGTTTATATGATGCAGTGCCCTATGCACCATTGGGGTGCGGATAAGGGTTTTATTATTAATTTTAGGGAATGTAAGGCTAAGCAAGGAATAATTAAAAAGATTACGAAGAGTTCTTTACGGTGGTATGGACATGTGGAGCGAATGGATAGCGAGAGAATGACTAAGAAAATGTATGTGGTGAATGTGAGAGGGAAAACAGAACGAGGACGACCGAAAAAGACTTGGCAGGATCAGATCAATCAGAACCTAAAATCTGGCGGTGTCAAAAGTCTGCGTAATCGGAGGGCACGTATGACTAGATGTATGGATGTGAAGAGTGGCGAAGAGTGTATGTCAGGACAGAAGAGTGTGGCGTTCCATCCTCTCAGCCTACCCCTGCGGGGAAACGGCGTGATGGTAGTAGTAGTTATTGACCAATTTTTCTTAGTTATCAATAATGTAGAGTCGTTTGTAACTCTCTTATAAATATTGACATTGAAAATATTTCAACTCCTGAAAAGTTGTTAATTGAGAATTTGAACCGGATTACTTTGGTTAGTATTAATTCATTTTGTAATTTGAGGGTTTAAGTATTGAAAAATTAATTATTTACCTAAGATCCTTCTCAAAATCTTGTGAATTGTGAAAGTGAGTGACGTATTTTTCCGCAACGGGTTGTACTAAATAAATACCAAAATTTTCATGCCATGGAAATGAAAATTCGAGCACTGAAAGGGTATTAATTAAATCTGACAATTATTCCCCTAAGCCCAGATTTACGTGAATCTTTCAAAAATATATGAGAAGTGCTTGGAGTATTCTGACGGTGATAAAAAAGGATTTAATCGTCGATCGAATCTACGTTGCACGATAATCGACGATTGAAATATATTTACATCTGTTTGAGATGTTCAGATTTAAGAATACTTTTCTGTACATACAGGATAGCCCAAAATAACCACCCTATCGGAAGATGATATAATTCTTGCAAATGGTGCCGTACGTCAATCGTGTTTGATATTTGTGAACTATTTATTTATTGTAACTGCAGAAAGTTGGTAGAATTCCATATTGAATTATTGGGTTTAAACACCCAAAATATATTAAACACGGTTATTGAATTGAATTCTACTTTTATTTACATATATTTGATAATATGTGACGCGTTTCATCTTATTAAGGTATTAATAAATACTCTGAATGTTTGATAATATCTTTATAAGACGAAACGCGTCATATATTATCATTTATGTATATGTAAATAAAAGTAGAATTCAAACCAATAACCGTGTTTAATTTGGAATATATTACCCAACAATTTGTGAACTAGACAGGTGCAGCATACAAATTGATAAAACGGACACAAATGTGTATCAACACTGGCGGCTGCCACATGACAGATTTCATCTTTTTCACTTAACGAAAAAATTGTTCAAATCTAAATAAAGCTTTTCATTACTCAACATCATTTTTTTACTTTAGTTAAAAAAATATTCTGAAAAAAAATAGGATGATAAATTTTGCACCACCCTGAATTTTTTTGTAAACTGCAACTGTCTTTTTCACAAATCGCTCACTCCTTTCAAGAATGTCGTAAATCAAAAAACTTGATTTTTAAAAATGAAAAATATAATACGATGTATTAAAAATAAATATCGAGCCACATATTGAACTTTTTAATGTGCAACCTTAACTTTTTAAGGTTTTTTCTCCATTTGAAAAATATTAAGTTTATTTAAAAAAAATTATTAAACAATACCTTTTCTTCAAAATGCAAAAACAACACTTTCTGCCCTGTAGCGGGTAAAATATTAAGTTAAAAATATGCCTCTTTTGCTGGGATATAGTAAATTTTCTGGGCATTCCGAAAACATGCACAACTGAAAATTTACGATTTTTTATTTATGACATCCTTGAAAGGAGTGAGCGATCTGTCAAATGTGATTTGCGCAAATTATAATATCATCTTCCGACAGGGTAATTAATTTTGTGTTAACCTGTAATACAAATATAAAAATCACAAATAAATCCAAATTTATTCTCCACAAGCTAAACCTGGCTACGTGTTACTTTGGCTCAGTCTAGGTAAAATAAAATATAAAGAAAATAGAGAGCACTCATTCTTAATATGTTGTATTTCAAAATGCTTGTACAGTAATGAAAGTATTGAAAACTTCAAAATAACAATGCAATCGAAAACTTTAAAAATAGCTGTCAAGAGTCAAGCTGTCCGCCATGAGCAATGCTTAGTGCAAAAAAAAGCATGATCAAGTATTTTAAATACTTGGAAGGGTCAGGTCAAGAGTCGGAATAATCGGCAGGTATGTATGAGAAGATGCATGAAAATGGAAGAACCTAAGATTTGTTTTCAAAGACAGATTGGTGTGGCAGTCTGTTCTCTCTGCCTACTCCTGCGGAGAAGCGGCATGATGGTTAGTTAGTTTGGTTTTATAACCTAAGTTAATCTTAGTATTTAAACCCATTTCGCGACCGACTGCTCTGAAGCGATGAAATTTTAGACGTAAATTAACGTCATATGATTATGTACAAATATCATAATTAGCCTCGTCATTAACGTCACAAACTGAAAGCGAAAAATGCAAATTTGATTAGACGTATTAATCATGCTATCGGATTTCCGTCTCTTGCAGTATTTCAAATTTCAAAAATGTATTTTTAGTACGAAAACACCATCGGTTTTTTCGATACGAATAATACAATATACCAACGAAATCGTTTTTAAACGATTTTTTTTTTCTTTTGAAGATTTGTTAGCAGTTTCCAAATATTTTAAACCAATAAAAATAAATTAAAATGTAAACAATGTTTCCCTATTGGATAAGTGTATCTAGGGTTGTGGTCCCGTGGTTAGTGTCGCAGACTCTTGAGTCAGAGTTTCTCGGTTCGAATCCACTCTACCACAATTTGATACCTATTTTTAATAATGAGCCGCTTAGGCTCACACGAATAGTATGAAATTGAAATATTTGTGTAAATAATAAAAATACAAATATGAAGAAAAAAATTGTGATTAAAAAAACATGTTTTTACAACATTTTGAGTGTATCCAATGTTGTAAAAAAATGGTGGTCAAAATTAAATAAAAATCAAGCGTTTCTCGAGTATGTAAATATAATAGGATTGTATTATCCATCGATTATATCAAGGATCCGGACCACGCATACAAATGGAAAGAGTCTCTGCTTAATAAGAGCTTTCCTCATCCCACAACAGATGGGCTTTTGTGAACTGGCGCATACTTTGACGAGTTTGATCAATATATCCAGAAGTTTCGAAAAGTTGAGTAGTGTGATTTTCAATCATGGGTAGAATTGGTAAATGTTACACGTGTGTAAAGTGATCACCTAACCAAACCTAAGACGATCGTAAGCCCCCCAAATTCCCATCTTCCCATACATCTCAACAAAAATGAAGAAGAATATGGATGTCGATGTATTTACAGGGCTTATGACCTGTCGTACGTAGGTGATCACCTTACACACATGCAACATTTACCATTCTACCCATAATTGACTTCCATATTCTTCTTCATGTATGTTGAAATGTCAAAAAATAATGTTATTTAACACATTTTTTTCATATTCTTCTTCGTCTATGTTAAGATGTCAAAAAATAATGTTTTTAACACATGTTTTCCATATTTTTCTTTATCATATTGAGATGTCAACAGTTAATGTTATTTAACACATTTTTCCATATTCTTCTTCATCTATGTTGAGATGTCAAAAGATAATGTTTTTTAACACATTTTTTCCATATTATTCATTAATGTTGAAATGTCTAAAAAAATAGTTTTTTTAAACATTTTTTTCTATATTCTTCTTCATCTATGTTGAGATGTCAAAAAATAATGTAACACGTTTTATCGTTCATTTGTGTTACCAATGATTTTTTGCTGTTGATAATTCGTTAATAAAGTTAGCACGAGTTACCGAGAGTAGGAAGTATGTAAATAACTGCTCTGCTAAAACCGGTTTAAACTCTCGAAAAATAATTTCGTCGTCAATATTTACCCGTGAAATTACACTTTCTTGCCCTTCGATATTTGCTCGAAACTCCAAAGTCAAAAATTACACATGCTTGCGAAATGAGAATCAGAATATTACTATGTACATGCCCATAGTAGTTCATCCCGGCATATACATACTAATTTTTAAACAAATATGAACTCCTTGCTTAATTAAGACGAGGCCTTACTCGGATTCTCTGATATCTGTCACATGTTTCTTTATCTTCTAGTTTATATAATATAAATGATTATATATATATATATATATATATATATATATATATATATATATATATATATATATATATATATATATATATATATATATATATATATATATATATATATATATATATATATATATATATATATATATATATATATATATATATATATATATATATATATATATATATATATATATATATATATATATATATATATATATATATATATATATATATATATATATATATATATATATATATATATATATATATATAAATATATATATATATATATATATATATATATATATATATATATATATATATATATATTTATATTTATATATATATATATATATATATATATATATATATATATATATATATATATATATATATATATATATATATATATATATATATATATATATATATATTATATATATATATATATATATATAAATATATATATAAATATATATCGCTCACTCCTTTCAAGAACGTTATAAATAAAAAAAACTTGTTTTTTCAGGAGAACGTTTTTAAAGATTTAAAAATATAAAACAATGTATTAAAAATAAATATCAAGCCACTTATTGAACTTTTTATTCTATTGAACAGATCTTTTTAGGTAAAACCTGAAGGTTTTTTCTCGATTTGAAAAATATTTCGCATATTTAAAAAAATAATTAAACAATACCTTTTCTTCAAAATGCAAAAACAACGCTTTCTGCCCAGTAGCGGGTAAATATTAAGTTAAAATATGCCTCTTTTGCTAGGATATAGTACATTTTCTGGGCATTTCGAAAACATGCACAGCTGAAAATTGACGATTTTTGATTTATGACGTTCATACATGTACATAAATATATTATATATATTTTTTTGATAAACATACAATATGGTGCAAGCTTAACGCTAAAAAAAAACAAGCCTACATATCAAAAGAAATCTTAGCACTAAAACTGTTAGCTGTTAAATTGTTGTTGATTTTTGATTTTGTCAATCTCCATAACTTCATTACAAATATCTAATGTATACTTACTTTGTTTATTTCATCATATACATAATCTAATACTTTGCGACAGAGTAAGAAACTCTAAAATAAGACAAATCAGCGATGTTGAAGATGTTGTTCGATGGGGAAGAGAAAGAAGACGTTTCTGGAGAAATCATGTTGGAAGAGCGAGTTCGGATCGAGTGGTGAGGATAGCAGCGGACAGCAGCGTAAGAGGTAGTAGACTCCCAGGAAGACCATCTCAAAGATGGAGAGACAGCTGGTCTTCCACCTCCCAGGAGCGAACCGGAAAATGAAAGGAAATAGTCCTATATAAAGAAGAAGAAGAAGATAAACATAATCAGAAATTAATGTGCCCTCACTGAGTTTTACCGTGTCGAGGGTACATTTGACAATATTTATTTTATAATTCACAACATTTTCTGCATTGCATCATATAAACGCAGTGTTATATTGATCGTTAACATATGAAGGAAAGGTGATCAGCCCTCCGTTTCAGGTACCAAATCCAGGGTAACATTGAATAAATATTAGAGTGAAAAAAGCACTTTTATTTATTTACACAAATCTTGGTTTCATTCTTCTGGGAGTTTTTTAAATATTTTTATGATATCTCAACAACAGATGAAGAAGAATATGGAAGTCTGGGTATTTCCAGGGTTTATAACCTGTCATACACCGGTTAAGTGATCACTTAACATACGTGAAATATTTACGTTCTACTCATAATTGAAATGAAATCGAAACAAAAATAACGATTAAATTCGTCTCGTCTTTTCAGAATGGGTGGTACAATATCTTCCTTTCAAGAAAACATGTCTGATTTTACCCAGTTTTCGTGTTAACAGTTCGCGCACACGGCAGATTTTGGGAAGGGTTGTTTTCTATCCAAAAACGCTAACGCTGGCTTTTCCTGCTACCCTCACTGGAAGAAGGGTTTGTGTAAGCCCCTGCGATGACGACAGTAAACAATTAAACAACGTAGAGCCGCAATATGCCGCAATTTCGGAGATCAGAGTCAAGATATTTGCAAGGACTTAGTATTTAATAACGTTATTATGCTCAAGTTACAATTGAATTCCTCGCTTCGTGACATCATTGATTACGACGTTAAAAATATATTAACTGCTAGTTGATAAATGATCACAGTTTAATTTAAATTTCTCTGGTATGATTTCCATTTGGTTAAATATTAATTAATTTTTCTTACGACACAAACTATAAATATAGGTACCAATAATACAAATATCTATCTACAGTATATAAAAATTTAAATGTTCTTATATAACTAACTAGCTAACAAACTATAACGCCACGTTCCACAGGGGTAGGCAGAGAGAATAGAACGCCAACTCGATCTGTCTTTGCATACAATCTTCTCCACCTCTACTTTCATTTATCTCTTCATACATACCTGACCATTCTCTGTAAATGTCTTCGCACTATTCCGTGTCTGCCTGCTGTGCTGGTCGGGGTTGTGGGCGTCTGTGTACCGGCCAAAGTCGGGTCGGAATCGGATCTGACTGACTAATTGAACTAAATACTAATCCCTTTCACTGCCTACACCGGGGTACTTCTAGAAAATTTGGTGAGGGATTTACAATTTTGTATTTATTTATATTGGCAGTGTCAGGTATATTGAAAGCTTTTAAATGTAAATTCACAGTTAAAATGGGGAGCAATTTTATATTGTTTCACATTTTTAATAAATGTTGCAACTTAGTTAAAAAATTGCTTTTCAAGAGCAGATCTGTCAGGAAGCCCAGATGCTTCTGTATCAGATCTGGGCAAGCGGTGGGACAGCTTTCAATCCTCATACATACCCGCCGACCTAACCAATTTCAAATATTTGAAATACTTGATCATGCCAAGTTTTCCTCGGTCTTCCTCTTCTTCCATTACCAACAACTCTCACCTCATAACATTGTTTTTGTGTTATTTCTTCACTCATTCGATTGTCATGTCCAAACCATCTCAACACACCTTACTTAATTTTGTACAAAATTTTTGTTTGTTCATTATCTTAAATCTCCTTAAGTAATCTCCTATAGCAAAACCTGCAATAGTAAACAATACTCATATCAGACAGCATGCTTTTTGATAACTACTGCCCCTTTCGTAGCAATTTCGATTCCATTGTTGTTTCATAGATTTTTAATATTTGAATTGTTTCACAAGCATTGTGAAATAAAACATATTATGTGTGCTTTTTGTCCGCCTCCGTAGTGTAATGGTCAGCACGCTCGGCTACCGTTCTGGAGGTCCCGGGTTCGATTCCCAAGGGGGGTAAAAATAAATATAAGTGATTTTTTCACTGTAATATTTATTCAATATTACCATGGACTGGTACCTGAAGCGGAGGGCTGATCACCTTTCCTTCGTAAGTAAAACGATCACGATAACACTGCGTTTATATGACACAGTGCCCTATGCACCATTGGGGTGCGGATAAGGGTTTTATTATATTATTATTATTTTATTTTCTTTCATTTCTTTTTCATCAAACTGAGCCACAACAACAGTTTAGCTTGTGTATAAATAAAAATTTTGGCTTTAAAAATGTATTGGGTAAAGCATTTATTTGAATTTTATAAAATACAATTCTAAAGGAGGTTTTGAAAGTTTTTATTGAAAAAATCAACACCGCGAACATTCGAAAAAAAACATCGTCAAAGGTAGACTGTTTACAATATGAACGGGGTCGGAGGTTTGAATGGTTAGTATATGAACGCATGTATGTATGAGACAAATACGGAATAAATATATTTATATACATATTTGTACTGAACAAATATATTTGGACGAAATTGTAAGCGAATAGGTTGAATACCTTTTTTTTATGGAATCAGACCTCTCTTTGATTGCATTAAAAAGTTATAGTACTCGAATTTTTGTGATGTTTTATATATTAATTTCTCATATTTCAAAAGCATTTACGACGACCGATTAAGTCTTAATTTCTATAACAAATAATGGGCAAAACGAGATATGTATTTTAGGCACAGCTTTTTTAAAAAACAAAAATGATCCCAGAACTCATTTCATGTCAAGCTTTTTACTAAAAAAATATATTCATTAAAATACCATATTTTATCATTTTGATTAATTATATAAATATTTTATTTTTTGATATCTTACCAAATATGAAGAAGAATATGGAAGTCTGGCCGTTTACGGGGATGACGACCGTCATAGGCTGGTTTAAGTGATTACTTTACACATGTGTAGCATTCACCAATTCTACCCACTATTGACAACCACACTATTCAAATTCTTGGATGTTCTATATATATATGAACCAATTTTGAAACATTGTTCTTGGATCACTAGAACTTCACTAGAGACATCTATTGGTGAGATGAAAAGAATTTGAATTTATGATATGTGAACCCATATCAATAGAATGCAAGGAAATATACTGGCCCGAATTGCTCTTCAAAAGAACACAGATGCTTTGGAGGTCTTCCAAGACCACTTGGAAGACCTCCAAAGCAGTCCACGTCACAAGAGACAGATAACGGAATAGACAGATCCGCGGATCTTTAAGAAGAAAGAAGAAGAAGAAAGAAGAAGGAAAAGAATTAAGATAGATTTTTTTCAATTAAATTTTAGAAAACCATTTTTAATAATATTAATATTATTTATTATATCGGTAACTGGATTACTCACCCTACGGATAAGATGTCAATTGGTGTCTCAATTTTCAACTGAGCATTTGCCATTTGGCTGGCACACACCTGTGTATGATGAACTTTACACAAGTGTATAAAGTGATCGCTTAAGCCAGCCAAATGACAGGTTGTAAACCCTGAGAAGCTCAGACATCCATCTTCTTTCATAAAAAATGAAAGAACGATGCATGTTTCATTTCAAGTTGCGTCACATTAAAAAAATACATTTTAACCATGAAATAATAAAATCATAAACAAATACAAAGAAAGCAAAACATGGAATCAACTTTTTATAGAACCTAAAAATATCTACATCTACACGCAAAAGTCGCACATATATTTTGTTAGTGATTCATTAGCATAACATAAGTCAAATTTTGTATGAAATACTATAAAAAAAAACATTGTTCAAAATTAATTCTAATACCAAACCTCAAAGGGCTTCGATTTAAAATAATTTCGTCGGATTTCCACTTCTCTATGCCATCTTTCATCTGTGACAAAGGGTGACAATTTTTCTTACCCTCGAGCTATTTGACATAAAATTAAATATTTATCAGAATTTTTCCAAATGACCAAACGAAGGCCTTTCTAGAAATGGGGCCTTTGTGACTGAGGAACAAAGAAAAGCAATTTGGCTTCAATTGGATTGACGGTTCAGGGAATATTGTTGAGTAAAAATTCGCGCAAAATAAACAAGACACCGTTAAAAATGGCTAAAAAAGTCTTTTGACGCGTATTTTACTAAGACTGGGTGATCTTTGCTCATTTCGAACCGGAGCCAAGGAGTTTTATTAATTACTGAATTTTTTGAAAAACACGAAAAGTTATTGTTACTATTTGCTGTAATAAAGTAAAAGTAAGATATGTTGAGTTAAATGAGTGAGGAAAGAAACAGTTTAAACAGATATGAGGTGAATGTAGTTGGACATATATATGTAAGAGCTGATGAAAACTTGGCATGATCGTCGAAAAGCGATCAAACAGTGTGACAAAACGATGTATGATATATGTCCAAATGGTAAAATAAGGAAAAAATGCATGGCTGAAATAAACATTATTGATTAAAATTAAATAAGAAAGGTATATTGAGATGATTTGGGCATGTAGAATGAATGAGTGAGGAATGAACAGTAGAACAAATGTATGAGGCGAATGTAGTTGGAAATTTGAACAGAGGAAAACTTAGATCGACGATCGAGTATTTCAAATACTTGAAAGTGGTCAGGTTGGAAGTTGGAATAATAGTCGGGTATGTATGAAGAGATGCATGAGAGTGGAACAGGCGAAGATTGTTTGCAAAGTCAGAATCGTCAATCATGGGTAAAATGGCGAATGTTACACGTGTGTAAAGTGATCACTTACAAACGCTTATGACTTATCATAGACCCTATATATACCCTTTTTTTCCATATTTTTCTTCATGTGTTGAGATGTCAAAATGTAAATATAACTACTAAGTGGGAAAACCCAGATTTGTGAACAAGGATTTGGACACACTCAAAATGTTGTACTCGTAAATATTTTTTTAAATAATAATAATAATAATATATTATCATATTATTTTTTGACATCTCATCAAAGATGAGGAACAATATGGAAGTCTGGACATTTACGGGCTGACGACCGTCATAGGCTGGTTTGAGTGATCACTTTACACACGTGTAACATTCACCAATTCTACCCATTATATTACCACAACCACACTACTCAAATTCTTGGAAGTTCTAGATATATGATCCAATTTCGTAACATTGTGTTTGAATCACTAGAATATCACTAGAGACATCTATTGGTGAGATGAAAAGAAGCTTTTTATTAAGCAGAAACTCTTTTATTAGTATGTGAGGTCCGAATCCTGGAACATAATCACAAACATGAGAAACGCCAGAAAATATCATTTTCATTTTTATAATTTTACCTTATAATTTGACCGATTAATTTATTTACAACGTTTTGAGTGTGTCCAAATACTAATTGGCCACACTAAAAATGTTGTATTACAATGTATTTTGTTTGTTATAATTAAAATCACTGGTTAACGAGTGAAGGCTTACAAAAAAATTACATACGTGAAACGTTCACCAATTCTCCCCATTATTGACAACCACACTATTCAAATTCTTGGAAGTTCTATATATACGAACCAATTTCGAAACGTTGTTATTGAATCATTAGAACTTCACTAGAGACATCTATTGGTGAGATGAAATGTAATTGGAGATAATCCAGTATTTGGACACACTTAAAATGTTGTAATACATTATTTAGTATTTTATTAAACCATACATAGACTAACATATATATATTTTTTGCAGGATAAACAGCACCCTGCACGAGGCTCGTTGGAAGAATGTCCAGAATGAGATCATGGCCACGGGCACATACGACCTTACGGAGACGGAGTTGGCTTACGGGGCTAAACTCGCATGGAGGAACGCTCCTAGATGCATCGGTAGAATCCAGTGGTCCAAACTTCAGGTAAGAATTTTTGCAAGAAAGCTCAATATTTCAAATGTAAAGAGACTATACAACCAATCGATAATCATATTTCAAATTCGGCTATATTATACCTTACAACTTTATTTTGTAAATTGACAAACAAAAAACAATCCTGTAAATTGATGTCGAGTGTCATAATTACTCTACGGTTCTTATATTGGCGCGTGCCGAAGAATTATACCAAAGTAGTGCTCATACTAATTAGTAATAAAAGTGTTAGACTTTGTTATCTACATGGAGGTGGGTGTTTTTAAGTTTAAATGTGTTTGTTGGGGAGGGGGTTTAAAGAAAAATATTTTAGTTTTTGTTACAAAATAATTAAAAATTTTATTTCATACTATTTTCATTAGCCTATACGGCTCGTTATTAAAAATAGTTTGACTGTCGTGAAAATTCTAGGTATAAACATATACCATAAAATAAAGATGAAGATTGTATTCTAATCACAACATTTAACTAAATTTTACTTCAGATCCACCATTAAAAAATTTCCCATTGTGTTTCATTTGTCTTCTTTCTCTCTTTCAAAATTAATTAATTTTTCTCAGACCGTTCATTTAAATGACCTAATGATGGAATTATTATTCCAAAACCGGTAGCCATGAATTAGGTTTTATTAACGTGTCCGCCTACATAGTGTAATGATCAGCACGTTCAGCTACCGTTCTGGAGGTCCCGGGTTCGAATCCCAGGGGAGGGGGGTCAAATAAATAAAAGTGATTTTTTCACTCCAATATTTATTCAATATCACCCTGGACTGGTACCTGAAGCGGGGTCTGATCAACTTTCGCTAACGATTGAGATAACACTGCGTTTGTATGATGCAGTGCCCTGTGCACCATTGAGGTGCGGATAAGGGTTTGCAAGGGGAAAACTAAGAAAGTGGTATTACTCAAAGTGAAGGATGAATGATAAGAAGAGTAAAAAAATAACAGCTTAATTATATTATTTATTGATTCGGCATTAACTTTGTGGAATGACATGTTGGTTATTTTTTTTGTTCGATATTTTTTATATTCTTACCAGAAGATGAAAACATCTGTATATAAAACCCATTAAGTGGTATATTCAAGAGTTTAATTTAAAAAAAATAATCAACAGCTTAATTGATTACAAAAATAATTTCTACAAACTGAGCGTTCGCTCCGTAGCCAGGGCCTTGATTAGCTTTGTACAGTCGCATTGTGTCGAGGGATGTTTAGTTTCGTGGACAGTCGGTGGCAACTGGTGGCGGAAATAATACCACCGCAGTATTGGGAAAAGTAAAACAATAGAGTGGGAACAATGGGTGAGCTAATGGAGCCGTTTCGGGTGGCTGTACCGACATGCGGTGACAGGACGCAGAGCACCAACAAAAGCAGCCGTTCTGCAATTTTGCAATTTTATGAAAAGCGTTTCGCGACATAGTCACCATACGTTATTATTTATACGCCTTATCATGATCAACTTTTTTCAGAAGTATACTGATGATTTCACAGTAAAAAATAATTCATGTTTTGTTGCTTGCAGGCAAATTTTATCAAACTCGTATAAAGTTCAACTATATTTGAATTTTTATTAATTCTCTTTTTTAGCAGTATACCGATGATTTCACAGTCAAAATTATTAAAGTTTCATTACTTGCTGTAAATGATTTCATTAAACTGATTAAAAGTTATATGAATTTAAATTAATACTACTCGTATAATACATAAAGTGTGTTTTATACATCATCCCCTTTTCAGAAGTATACTGATGATTTCACAGTCAAAAATAAATAAAATTTTCTTACTTGTTGTTAATGATTTTACTAAACTGATTAAAAGTATAACTTTATTTGAATTTTAAATCAATACTTCTCGTATAACGCATATAGTTTGTTATATTATATAGAAAATTTAAATTTACCATCTTCAACATCAAAATATTTTATGAATTTTTTGTTGTTGAGAATAATCATGTTTTTTTCTTACAAACTAATTCGTTTTTGAATAAGACGAAATTCATAAAAATATTCGAAAATACTTTTTGTTTTTATTTCATCAATAGCTATACGCTATAATGAATTTCTGTGGCTCAATCTGGTTGAATGGAAAAAGTTTATGTTTTGTACTGATATTTCTTGGTGTAAATGCATTTTATACGATAAAATAACGACTGTATAATTATTTAAAAATTTTACCAGTGATCGGGTTTAGTCATTACCAACATCATCAGACTGGTGGGAGGTTAGACAAATTCTATGTCAGATACACAACAAACGAAGGGTGGGGATTAAAAGTGGAGAAACCTAGATTTATAAAACACGGATTTGGACACGCGCAAAATGTAGTGATGAAAACGGAAAACGTTTCTATTATTTTTAATTTATTTGAAAATTTATTAAAAGGGCTTTTTTGCAGTTATGTGGGTAATACTCAAACCCAACATAACCGACAATCAGCATAACTTAAATTTTCCTAATTCCTCTATCATAACTATGCTTTAATAAACGAATTCAAACAACTTTCAGCCGGTTATATTGAGAAATAAATTATTAATGCTTTCATGTAGAAACGCTTTTATTTGTAGATAATTATTCAGCTGGTTTTGGATCTCCCGAAAATTTTTGTAATCGCGCACCTACAATATTTAGTCCCGAAGGTTTTATGGCTAATAGAAGGCATCCCAGCTATGCGGGCGGTAACATTACGCCTTTGTTGCGTGCGGAATCCTGAGATGTTCCTGGGAGAGTTGCGAATTCTTACCCATTCGGCATCTTGGTTATAATTTGATAACGCACCACGTAAAGTTAGCTATGGGGCCCGTATAAACTAATCCACTCTTCCTTTTGACGGCGTCCTATGTATGTGGAATTCAAATATACACCGTAGAAATATTTATTTCCTTCAAATGAAATTTAGTTTTGAGTTTGAACATTTTGAGTGTGTCCGAATAAATCTGGATTTTCTCCTCTTGGGAGTTATTTTTACTTATTTATTGTAACTGCAGACAGTTGGTAGAATTCCAAATTGAATTGTTGGGTAATATATCCAAAATAAAACAAGGTTTGTTGGATTGAATTCTACATTTATTTATGTATATGTTAATACGTGACGCGTTTCGTCTTCTTAGGACATTATCAAACACTGCTAGTTTTTAATAATGTCCTAAGCAGTGTTTAATAATGTCATTAGAAGATAAAACGCGTCACGTATTAACATATACATAAATAAATGTAGAATTCAATCCAACAAACCTTGTTTTATATTGGATATATTACCCAACAATTCATTTATTTTAACATTTTGTCATATCAACATAGATGATGAAGAATGTAGAAGTCTGGGCATTTACAGGACTTATCTTATAGGACTTAGGACAGCAGTCATAGGCTTGGTTAAGTGATCACTTTACACACGTGTAACATTCACCATTCTTGACTGATTCACCCATGATTGACAACCACACTTCTCGATTTTTTTAATCTCATACATCTATCATCAATCTCATGATGATCCATGATTGAATTCACAACAGCCATTCTTAGATATATTGATAAATTTCGTGATACAGTACACATGAGTTAAAATTGCCATCTATGTTGTCTTAAGGAATACATTTTTATAGCAGAGACACTTTTATTTGTATGCAAAAATATGAATGTATATATATATATATATATATATATATATTTATGTATATATATATATATATATATATATATATATATATATATATATATATATATATATATATATATATATATATATACATATATATATACATATATATATATATATATATATATATATATATATATATATATATATATATATATATATATATATATATATATATATATATATATATATATATATATATATATGTTTATAAATATATATATATATATATATATATATATATATATATATATATATATGTATATAAATATATATATATATATATATATATATATATATATATATGTATATATATATATATATATATATATATATATATATAAATATATATATATATATATATATATATACATATATATATATATATATATATATATATATATATATATATATATATATACATACATTTATATATATACATTTATTAATCACCTACTTCAAATGTATGAATAAATATAAAATGAATGTATGATTACAACTAACTAACCATCCATACTTTTCCCCGCAGGGGTCGGCAGATATTGTATTTTATGTCGCCTTAATTCACAATACTCTCAAAACATTAATTGAAATGTCAGCGAAATCAGGCGGTACAATTTGTAAATTATGATATTTCAACTCCCCAATGTTGAATATCTGTGAAAACTTTGAAATTAAACTAATTTATTGTGTTCGGCTCATTAATATTCCAGAATATGTTGCATACTTGGCTTGTAAAATTATCAACAACAATAGAAAGCGTTGACTAGCGAAAAGTATGGTAAATAAACATGTAATTTTATCACACACTTATGTTCATGCAATATTGAACATGCGTTCAAGAGAGGATATAAAATTTAGCATTTCATCTCGCGGACTCTGGTGTTTGAGGGGATCTTTTGAGTGTTGACTCTACAAAATATTCTGATTCTGTTTTAAATGAAAATTCCGCCGAAAATGGAAAGAAAGCAGTGGAAAAGGCAAAATAATATTGAAACGAAAAGTCTTTTTGATGTCCTTTAAGTCTTTAAGATGTTAATTGCTAAAAGTGAGGATACTGATCCTTGAGAATTTTCTAATTAATTAAATAAAATTAAAACTTTTCGTCATAATATTGGTTGACAGAATTTGAATGGGATCCTTTCAAGATACGGATAATCGAAATTTAGAATTGTCGGATTTCGACGACCCGGGATGTTGAGTATATCCATTCAGAAATAGTTTAATCATTTTAAATATTCAGTTATCTGCGAATAAAAGGATTACATTTTTTAATATGGATTTTTAAACAACATTTCTAACTTAACATAACTTTTTTTAAAAAATGTCTTTCATTTATTTGTTTTTATTATTATGTTTATTGATTATCATTCACATGATTACCAATTTTAATTTAAAATAAGGTTTTTTTCCCTATTTAGGTTTTTTGAAGGCTAAAGGCACATTTAACAATACTTTTTGATGAAATTAAATTAGATCGATATTTGAATGAATCCAGCGATATATACATTTATATATATATATCCATATAAATATATATTTATGTATATATATATATATATATATATATATATATATATATATATATATATATATATATATATATATATATATATATTTATATATATATATATATATATATATATATATATATATATATATATATATATATATATATATATATATATATATATATATATATATATATATATATATATATATATATATATATATATATATATATATATATATATATATATATATATATATATATATATATATATATATATATATATATATATATATATATATATATATATTTATATATTTATATATATATATATATATATATATATATATATATATATATATATATATATATATACATATATAAATATATATATATAAATTTCATAAAAAATAAAATATACGAAAAAAACATAAAAAAATTATTTAAATATAAATAACTTATATTTCCGCCAAAATATGTATTTTTACTAGAGAGACGTGTGTTATAAATTTTCAGATTGAAAAGTAGAAATGTCGAGAAATTTAATAAAAATTATTTTTAAAAAATTATGAAACCATATTAAATAAATTAAAATAAAATAAACTTTCTACTTTTTACTTTTCCCGTTCTGTCGTTTTACCGTTCTGGTGGTCCCGGGTTCGATTCCCAGGGGTGGGTTAAAAGAATGTATGTGATTTTTGCACTCTAATATTTATTCAATATTACCCTGGACCTAAAGCCGACGCCTGATCACTTTTACTTCATGTGTTAATAACGATCAACATAACACTGCTGATGCAGTGCCCTATGCACCATTGGCATGCGGATTAAGAGTTTGAAGAAGAAGAAGACTTCTTGTAGCGATTACAAAGTGCCTGTGAAAGTCCCTATACAACAAAGGTGCCATGATATTTCTGGGCATGCACTCTTCACTACATAAAGCAAGCAGCTGTAACATTTACGAGGATGTATTTCGGACGTATATATTTATTTACACTGTTACAACAGAGCCCACCGGAGGATAAAATAATTTATCCCTCACCACCAAGTGACCATATGACCATTACTGTACCTTACTAGTCTTTAATAATACGTACGCATCCTTAAACTTAGTTTCAATTTTAAAGGTTTATACACACATTTAAATTTTTTAAAGTTCCTAGTAAATTTTGAGTCCTAAAAGATTTGAATAATAGAAGTATTTTTAAGTGAAAATTGAATTTAAAAACGAAAGATGTTTCCACTCTCTTCCTACCGCTGCGGGGAAGCGATACGATGGTTATTTTGTTTTTATTTATAATAATGCGGGTAATGAAATGGCATTTTAAATCTCAATTTTATGTGATTATTAATTAATATTTGATTACTTTTATTTAAAAAGATAAATATTTGTGTTTATATTATTTACAAAAATATTTAAATTTCATATTATTTCTGTGAGCCTAAGTAGCTCATTATTAAAATAGGTATAAAGTAGTATTTAAAAAATACAAGCAGTATTTAAAAATATATATGATTTACAACATTTTGAGTGTGTCCAAATTTGGATTATCTCCGCTAAGGAATTATTTTAACATTTTTGACATCTCAACATAGATAAAGAAGGACTTGGTCTTCTTTATCTGTTCTGAGATGTCAAAAAAGTACATAATACATACGAGTATATGATCTTTAATTTTTCAATTTCTTTTTTAAATTACCTGATGTCTAAGTGACTCTGAAGTCTAGCTACGGCTTGTCAACACCGCTTATCGTGACCCTACTTAGGCTTCAATATAGTTTTATTGCCTATACCTACTCGTGAGTGGATTTACTTTTTATGTTCAAAGTTACTAAAATTTCATGTAATTCATGAGTGAAAATTCTAGGCAAAAACATTCACCTTTAAAAATGTTTATTTCTCTTTGTGTGTTCAAATTCATTTGGATTTTGTTAAACGAATATTTCCTTCTTCATCAAGTACAAGTCACGGTATTTTCTTAAACAATTAAATTTATTTAATGTTTACCTCACCCCATAATTGCTTTAATTTATGGTTAAAAAACCGTCATTGAGTAATATTTAAAAATATGTATGATCATATTATTTTTTGACATCTCATCAAAGATGAAGAAGAATATGGAAGTCTGGGCATTTACGGGGCTGACGACCGTCATAGGCTGGTTTAAGTGATCACTTTACACACGTGTAACATTCACCAATTCTACCCATTATTGACAACCACACTACTCAAATTCTTGGAAGTTCTATATATATGAACCAATTTAGAAACCTTGTTCTTGAATCACTAGAACTTCACTATAGACATCTATTGGTGAGATGTAAAGAGGCTTTTTATTAAGCAGAAACTCTTATATTAGTATGTGAGGTCCGAATCCTGGATTATAATCACACATGAGAAACGCCAGAAAATACCATTTTCATTTTTATTACTTAAGCTTATAATTTGACCAGACAATTTATTTACAACATTTTGAGTGTGTCCAAATACTTGTTCATAAAATCTGGATTATCTCCAATTATGAAAATAGCTCCTGTAATTGGAGATAATCCGGATTTTGTAAACAAGTATTTGGACACACTCAAAATGTTGTATATATGTATGATCTTTAAAAATGTTTATTTCTCTTTACCTTTGTGTGTTCAAATTCGTTTAGATTTTGTTAAGCTAATATTTCCTTCTTCATCAAGTACAAGTCACGGTATTTTCTTAAACAATTAAATTTATTAAATGTCTACCTCACCCCATAATTGCTTTAATTTATGGTTAACATACCGTAATTGCGAAGACGTAGATGAGTGGCTGCCTCATTCCTTAACGCCTAATGGCAAAAGATACAATTAACAAAATCTCGAGTCGTTCTTGGCGAAGCGGGGTGAGAATGAACTAACAAAAACATCTGATAATTCTCCAAAGATTCGAATCGTTTTTGCGATATTCTTAAACTTGGGAAATTTTAATTAAATTGAATTCTGTTCAACAACCAATTAAAATCACTCGAAGTGACATACCTTAAACAGCTAGCCAAACAAGTAAACTTAACCCTTTCCCCGGTCTGTTTACATCCGCGGCTGGGCAAACTGTTTACTTTGATCAACCCCTAATGCCGCGATAAAGGATTTTTGGAATTTAATTCAAATTTTAGCATTTTCCTTGCAGATTTCCTTGCAAAACATTTTTTATATTTTTTTGTATTTTAATCAAAACTTTTGACCGTTAAATTTGCGTTTATATTAAATCTTTGAATACAAGAGTTCTTGTGACTACTTTAAATGTATAGCATTTATATTATTTTAAGATAAGAACAAAAGATATATGAACATTTTTTCATTCATAATATCAGAGGATGTCCAAATTTTAGTTTAATGATCTAGGTTATGTCCACTTACGAGTTGTATTTAAAAATAATAATATAATAATAAAACCCTTATCCGCACCCCAGTGGTGCATAGGGCACTGCGTCATATAAACCCAGTGTTATCTTGATCGTTTACACATGAAGGAAAGGTGATCAGCCCTCCGCTTCAGGTACCAGTCCAGGGTAATATTGAACAAATATGACAGTGAAAAAAATCACTTTTATTTATTTTACCTCCCTTGGGAATCGAACCCTGGACCTCCAGA
>NW_028282109.1:0-31260 GCF_059751285.1 Brachycentrus maculatus
TCCCAACCCCAACCCCAACCCCAACCCCAACCCCAACCCCAACCCCAACCCCAACCCCAACCCCTAATGAGTTCTCTACTTTGCGAGCTATATATACAATTCAAATGAGGCTACAATATTAAATAATTATCAACTAGGATCTTTTCGTGAGAGTATCGTCAATAAAACCCTGTTCGGCTCAGAAATACGTTTGCTTCACCAATGCACTCCGATCTTATCTCGCTCCAAGTTAATTTGCAATCAAGTGTTTTCCGAGTGACTGCATTTAATCTAGACTTTTTCCTATATCCTATTCTGTTGAGATATAGATAAATATAAATGATGAAAAATGAGAATTGTTCCTGACTATTCAGCTGCTCAATTATTCTTGACTTCGATGCGATGGCCTTGCTTATCAATGAGCGTTCCTTGGACTTTATTTCCTTCGAAAAATTAGCCGTCAAATCTTTAACCAGTCGAGTATACTTATTTCCCATATCCATGCTTGCAATCTTTCTTGAAGCAGCCTATAATATTATTTTAAATACCTTCGTAGATGGTCCCGTGCTCGTCAACCCATTTTCCTTGGCCTTCCCTGAACCCACGAACGAATATTCCTTCGTAGTATCCACCTTCCTTCCATTAATATCGGCCTTTTCCATGGGGCTTTCCTTCTTCGTATTGTCCAGAATACTTATCGCCATTCACAAAAAGCTCCTCTCCTTCCCCATGCTTCAAGAAATTTTTAAAGTGCCCGGTGTAGGTACTCATTCTATGCTTATAATGTCCCTTTCCATGTTGCCGATTGTTTTTCCATCCCCCTTCATAAAAGTCGCCCTTCGGAGATTTCCATATGCCATGCCCATTCTTCATACCGTTTGCCCAGTTCCCTTCAAAAACTTCGCCATTATTCCATTTGAACTTCCCTTGGCCTGAACGAAGGCCGTTTACAAAGTTACCAATATAAACGCCATCAATATTTCTCTAGTATCCCGAAACCTTGATGTTACTTTGATAGCTGCCTTCGAAAATCTATTTCTAGCTCACTGTGACCCCAATTCCGTTTTTTTACTGACGTTCGTTGATTTACCCGAAATACACACCTTTTTCCTCTTTCATTATGCGAAAATTCGCTGATTTTATGAGCGACTTGATTTTAAAACTCGGCTCTAAAGGCTTATAATTTTCCAAAAACTACTTGAATTCGGGCTCCTCGGGAATCCGAAACAGTCCGTTGGAGAGAATTGATTTGACTCGACTTCTGCTATTCTTTTCCTCGAAGCTTTTTTCGCTTACGTTTAAATCATGGTAGTTTGTCTTAGTCCTCTTCGAATTTTTAAATATAAAGGTCGACAAGGACAAAGACTACTTCGATTTGTTCGTGTCGGAGTCATTAGCCTCAGTCACAAATTTCAGAGACCCTTTCTTTTTATCAGGGTAATCTCTGGTATCCTGGTATCCGTTCTTGAGATCCTAGGTATTTTTTTATTACTCAGACTATTCCTCGATTTCAAACCGCGTGTTGAATAGTGGCTTGAATGGGTGTTTATTTTTAATCCCCAAGGACATTAAATTATGTTGATTCTTTTTCGTTGGCAAATTATTAAATTCTGATGCTTTTTTGGTGGCACTCATTTTACTGTTTATCAAACTTTGCTGCTGCTCGATGATCGTTTGAAGCCCAGAAATCCTAGGTGTTGATGCTTTGAGGCCCTCCCCTTTTACTTTATGCTGGGATTCCAAGTCTTCTAGCTCGAATCTTCGAATTTCTGGAAGGCATATCTTTCGTATAGAAAGTGGCCTTTTTTCAATTTTTGGTTGGCTTTGGGTTCGCGATTACTAAAGTTTGCAAGCACAGTTTTTCTTGACGCAACTGCAATTCCTTTTGGGCTGGCTGAGCTGGTGGTTGAGGGAGTAAATTCTTTTATGTCTAGACTATGTGTTTTACTAATTGGCTGAAAAATAGTGGTGCACCAATGCAGTGGGCTCTCGATAATTGCGCTTTGCGTTTAGATACAACATGCTGGATTGCTTATTTTTTTTCTTCTTGCCGTAGATCTTGGGAAGCGAGTCGTAGGTTTCTTTACAAACCGGGTTGGAGAATGTCCTCGTAAACTAGGTCGTATCCTCCCTTAATTTATTGATTGCCTGAACTTCTTACTCCATTTATATAATTTATATTAAAATTTATATGACTAGTGCCTTCAGATAGCAATCAACCACTAATAAACAGCCTTTCGCATAGGTCTCTGATAGTCTTTATTTCCTAGTTCACAGTTGATTTCACGTTCTTCAGGATCGAGACGCAGACTACGTTTTTAGAAGTCCCGCATGCCTTGCCTAGAGCCTTTTTGGAGGAAATGAACACATAAGGGACATTCTGTATTAGGATAGTATTACTTTCTATTCGCAGAGAATGGGAAGATGCAAGACTATTTCTAGGGGCACTGCATCAGCGGCGATGATGATCAGCTCGGTAATACCTCTATTTAAGGTCTTAGTTGCTTCATTGGCCCCTTTTTTAATTTGCTTGAGTGCGGCGCATTGAGCAATAAGATCGATGATTTCAGAAGCTAGTTATTCTTCAGCGAGTGGTTGAGCTCTTTATGATGGATCCTAAATTATGCGAGTCATACCATCTGGAGTGTTGATATTATTATATTGTCTGCTAATAAATAGTATTAACCAATATTCATATTCCTCACAAACTTGTTGTGCCTTTGGAATATATTTAGCCCATAGCAAACCAAACTGATAAAACATACAAATAAAGGGTTAACTTCAGCCTAACATACAATATCATATTAACATTCAACAGAATAAACTATTTAAATCTAATTGATCCGGCAATAGCCGATTCAATCAATTATCAGCATTGTCTTGCATCATCTGATATACTCTGTACTGCATTTCAGAAGCTTCTTGCATCAGATAATTGTATTGTTCCACAGACATTGCACTTTCTACCCTTATTTTGATTAGATCTGCTCCAACGCTATCCTCCAAAGCCAGAGATTAAATTTTATTCTTGGTGACTGTCAAAAAATGAGGAGTATTCAGGACTCGAACCATGACATAAAATTCATCATCGTTAATGATGAGATTGCCTGTGTTTATTCGGAGTATGAAAGCCTATGTTGGCTGCTATTTGCAATATGCTACTTGACCATTTTTTACAGTAAGATATTACTTTTTTGATGCACTATACAGATGCCCGATTAAGGCGTCACCGGAAATATCGAAGTCAAGAAGTAGAAATTTGTCGATCGCATTCGATTATGAATTCAAAAAGCTCACGGTGAGTTACTCTGAGTATATGTATTTGACTAAAGAAGGCAGACCTTTGAGCTGCCACTTTATTCTTTAATTAAAGAAAAGGCGATGCTTCTTAAGGGCAAATCCACTGAACCACATCAATGATGCAAAAAAGCCTCCGAATGGTGATCTCACTAATTAATAAAGTCCATGACTGAATGAGTTCTGTTCAGATTAGAACTAGATCGCCAGCTGCAATTCTGCTACTATCTAATTCAGCCTGAACTTTAAAACAACATCTTTAGTTCGATAATCAAGCCTGTTATCTATTTCCAGTAAGTATATTTGCTCTTTGTCATGGGCTTCAATAAAAAGACTGACTGCTTGTTTAATGTCATGCACACTGTAAAACATACACTTTGCCCGAATGAGATCATAGACTTCGCATCGTATTTATTCTTTGTTTGCAAATTTTTACAAAATTATGGAGTTTATCAACTGCTCCCATTACTGATGAATGCACCTGGAATATTCCTGAATATTTCGATATTTGTAGGTTTTGATTGCTGAGAAAAACTGCTATTTCTTTTGTTTGATTTACTTTTTAAACATTTTCTATATTATTCTGCATAGCACCCGCTATTCATACTATTTGAACGCATTCTCCTACAATTTTAAACCCATTTTATATTTGAATCCTTTGCTTAGGACCAAACATTTCTGCTGGCATAACTCGTTCATTTTTGAGTATTCCTTTTCGGCCTTTTTTGCGAGAATCTCTAATGCTTTATGGATTTATTTGAACGAAGTAAAGGCTGTTTTAAAGTTGAATAGATTTATTTTTGGTTTACTCTCCCATATAATGTCGAAAGCTTTTATTGAACTTTGAGTCATACACTTTTCACTTGGAGGATAGATCTACATCACCTAATCTAAGACTATCTAGACCTCCTTATTGATTTCGCTAAATGTCTTTTGGTTGTTCTATGTCTTCATGGTGAATTGAAGTATATGAAATGGGACGATCGAAAATTATTTTGGGCTAAAGGCTGTCATCGTTTTTGCGATTTTGACTGTTTACTTCAATGAAACTAAGGAAAAGTTCTGTTGACACCAATTTTGTAATGCCTTTCGAAGGCCCCTCAAAATCAACACAGAAGTGGGTTCAAAATCATAGATTCTGCTGCTTCCTACTGTACTCTCTTACATAATTATATTCAGATTGCTGGAGCCTAGGCTGGAATTTCGTTTAAAGACTGACAATGCCTATTAAAGGCATTTCTTCCTTCTCTCAACTATTTTACTATCTTCAGACTCAGTCAAAGCGTAGGCATTTAATTCTTTCAATTTCTGCATCATGGGCCTGAGAGCAGAGTATCCGTCAAGGTCAGGCACCAACAGATGATTCAATGGAGAAAGATTGTTTTCAGATGTTTTAATTGCTTCATTAATCGCCTCTTCGCATTGCTGATAATTGCCAAGATGATATAATATTTCGGCCTTACATTACAAAAGCTTCAGATTTGCGGAACCCTCCAATTTGATAAGATCCTCCACAATTTAAATAGCATTTTCGTAGTTTGAATTTTGAAGTTATAGTTCGAGAGACTAAGCTAAAAGGCCATTAGGACGTCCATTGATGTCGGGTAAAATTATATTTTAAATCTGATTAACCGAATTCACAGAATTTATTCGATTGAATTGTTGGCTTCGCTATTTCCGTTATATTTTAGGAATTTTATTGGTTTACTTGCCAGTTAAGTGAAATTCGAGGTCTCTTTCTTTTGCTGTTATTTTTGACATGATGGATTAATGCTTTGCCCGATCTCCTAATTTTTAGAAGCACTCAGCCTGTTTTCTGAGTAGGCCAATGCTCTCAACCTGATAATGAGAGGCTGCAGTTTTATAACTATTCAGCGCGACTTGATAAGCGCACATCATTTTATAGCAATCGCCTTGGCTTTCATAATTCTTGTAGTTCGTCAAGTCCTTCTGTATTGCGAGAGTGAAGGAGTCAAGGGCAGGTCCATATTTACCTAAATTATATTGAGCCTTTCCCTTAATCTACAAAGCCTCAAGAAAAGAATCAGAGTTTTGCGTGAAGAACTTATCGCATATGAGAATAGCTTCCTAATAATTCGCTAAATAGAAGTGGCAATGCAACAGAAAGATCATTTCTGATTCTGAATGTGTTGATGCCCCTACTTTAATGCATTGCTTAAAATATCTTTTGCATTCGCTCCGCTGCCCTCGTTATTCTTCAATTTTGCCCAAGTAATATAAGATTTCGAAGTGATTTGGACTCGATTCGAGTGCTTTCTCCAGCTCGTTTTTGGCAGTTATGATTTCCCCGTTTTTAATTTTTTCGACGATTTTCTGAAAATCAGGGATTCGACTCTTTTTTTTTTAATTTGTTCCTGGTGATTTTAATAAAATTTAGTGTAAACTTTTTCTGGTCTCATTTTTTTTCAAGTTCTTTTTCTTTGACAGGGTATTTGATCGAGATGAAGATGACTTAGATGTATTCTTTTTCATGGTCAAATTTTTTTTGAGTCTGCACACTTTCTGCTCTTCATTCCTGGCATTCGGTTCTTACATCTTTTTCTTTTATGCTCTACATTTTGTTTATCTCACCTTTGCTGGGGAGCCGTACATATTTTAAATATTTTTGCCGAAGGATTTGGATTTCGGCTTTTCCTTTCGTGTCGATGGCTTAAGAGCAGCTTTTTTCATTTCTTTATTTATTATTCATAATTGAATTTAAGTTACCACTCCGAGTGAAGATATTGACAAAATTGCTCAATTCTAATGACCCCAATTGCTTTTGTCTTATAAATAATATCCTTGCCAGCTATGCCATTCGCTTGAATCTTCCAATATTGAGTATTGAGTATGGAGATGAGAATTGTAAATACGAGTGATCTGCATGTCCTTAAATATTATATTTTAAGCAAGATAAGCAGCATTATGAACAACATGTATGCAAACCAGCCCTACCAAGTGATAGAGCCCTATCCCTATATGGAAGCCTCCAACTATACCTCCAAATAAAGCATAGTCGAATGCTTCCCACATTTGAATGCTATCAACAATATACGCGATTGGAATAATAAAAAGAGTCTGGATGGGGTCATCATACGAAGCGCCAATGACGACAATGTCCATAAAGTAGCAAATTCATTAAATTAGGCGATTAAGTATGGAATTTGGGCGACAACTGCCAAAAATAGGACCAAGCTGAACCAGTTATATGCCAGATCCAGGCTCGAAAATCGCGAGGTCTACTTATTCTTCAGTGTCGTGAAGAGTGGTATGTTCGAAGGAGTCGCACGTTTGGTCTCTGGCATGATTGAAGATAACTTCCCCTACTGGTGGGATGATTTCAATATGAAATTCAAAGGCTACTTCAAAATAGAGTGGATGTACATTAAAGATGTTAACTTCAAGCACTTCGATGGTCTGTCGAACATGGACACGGAATAGGTCACCAAATCCAAAGACTGTGACTTGCTCGATAATGCCACCACTCAAAAAATGCTGAATATCTTCCAGGCGAAACGCATGAAAAAGAAATGGATCTTTAATGATTTTCCTTACATGGACAAAAGGGAAAAATAGTATACCAGGCGCCTGCAGCAGCACAACTCTCCTGGCTTCCAATACCCAACCGAGTATCAGAACTATGGATACGCCTCAAACATGAGTATGGGCTACTCGGCGCAAGGAGCGACCCTCGGCAGCAATTATATGGGCTACAGTAACCAAATGATGCCTTTCCCGCCACAAATGATGAAACCCACAAGCCAACTTGAACTGCCTTCTTATACGGAGCTCGGATTTCAAATGAACCCGATATCTTCAAAGCCAAAAAAGAAATGATTAATGCATTGCCACATTATGATTGCCCATTATGATTTCCGCATTATAATAGCCATATTGTTATTGTCATATCCACCTGCTTTGACCTCAACTGCAATTTAAATACTGGATCTCATAGATAGGTGACAATATTCTGATAATTATTCATTATTCTATGATAAGAGATTGATTTGGGTAAATATCATAAAACTTTTATGGCTTTTGATATCTCTTCGTATCCTTTTTCATGCATGATTTTACTTATGTTCTACCTCACGTATAATCCCAACTACTTCTCATTCTTAAACGCACTAAGCAGTTCCTCGTACCTATTCACGATGATGTCCGTGTATTCTGCCAACCCTGCGACGCATTACTGAGCCATGAAAGCAGTATGGGAGTCGAATTTGGTGGCGTTGGCTGCAAAGTCTATGAGAATGTCAAAGTAAATGAGAGATGAGAATTCTACTGACTCGAGGATATTGCCGAACATGTGTGCTACATCTTTTAAGGCAGTCGGCGGCAAGGTCTTGGTCGCCAACAAGATCTTAGGCTTCAACTATTCGTAAAATTTCAAATATTTCTCATCATCAGGAGCATTTAAGGGTGTCATGAAGAAGTCAATGGTGAATATTTTATTAAGTATTTAGTTCGAGACTTCGCCCCTGAAGTATTTGGTCAGCTTGTAGAACTCCAGTTTCTTTATGTCCCCGATACCTTTGGCCTCGAGCAACTCTATAATCATATACAGGTCTGTTTCTGGATTTTTTTTAATGAGCTACTTCAGGGCCGATACTATGGATTCCTCGCTATAGTTATCGATTTTATCGATCTCGCCACTGTTAATCAGATCAAAAAGCCGGTTCTCTTTGCTACTGTCAGGCAGAGATGATAAAAACAAGTTGTTAAAAGCATTTAGAGGCTTTGCTGGATCACGTGCCTTTTCTCTGAATGGGCTTAAGTCACCATTTTCACCAAGGAAGTTTTCAAATATGTGATCAATCAGCTCCTTTTATGAGTCGAAAATGTGAGACTCGGTCTTCGAGATTGTCTTCCTCCGTTCAGAGATCTATTTCCAATTCATGAAAGTGCCGGCATTGCGATAAACAATGGAAGGCTCTTACTTTTACTGGTTAGCTTTCCTCTCAATTTCTTTGAGCCTCTCTTCTTCTTCTTGGATTGCAATTTCCTCCATGAGTTGCAAGAATCTTTTTTTCCTCTCAGTGCGCTTCATTTTGCTCTTCATTTCTTGGTTTATCTTGGTGAGCCCCTTTAGCAGGAAGAAGTTTTCCTACCTATTTTACTTCAAGGAGTTCATAATTGATTCCAGTTTGTTGAGTCCGACGATTGATGTGCCGATTCCTAAGCGAGATAGAGCTTATCCTATGAGGCCCTCTAAAAATTTGCGGATAATTTGATCGTAGTCGATTATCCAATATTTTTTCTAATTGTTGTTATAGTCTTACAGCTTCAGGAGCAGCTCTGTCAAGCTGTCCAGGCCGTACGAGATGCGTCGCAATTTTATGAGCCCCACTTCAGGATTTGTGAGACTCATAATTAAGAAATAGTAACAGTAAAAGATTTATGAAGAGTCTTGGGTGATTTGATCGATCATGCTTGAGATTTCCTCCAGCTTATAGCTGCACGAATAGGGAGACTTACTGTAGAGGAGCCTTTTGTGAACTGTAATTGACTATTCCCGCTCCCAAAAGTCTATATTGGCGCTGTCAAGATTCGAATCGTAGAGAGCTTTGATTTTGTAATCCTCATCAGTGTTATAGTATCTGCAAAAGTACTCGATCATTTTTTTGCCTTCGCTTATATTTTAGTGATATATTCGATGAATCGACTTCAGGAAAACTTCGGACTCAAGTCCAAAGTTGATTGGGTTGCTGCCGATTCCTTTGATGAAGGATAGGATATTGAGGATTTCCTCATACCTCTGATTTTCGAGTAGTTTGAACGCATAAATTGTGGCAAAGTCTCCGAACTCCTCATTCTCTATTTATACGTCCATATTCTCAGTTGTGGCAGTTTCGAGTTCCCTGTAGATTTCCGTTAAGCTTCTGAAATCAAGTTTCTTTATATACTTTTCGAGCAAGAACTCAATAAAGTCCCTCTTGTTTCCATCCTTCCACTCGTGGAAGATGGATCTGATATCAGCAGGGTGCACTTCGCAACTCCACCTTTAAAATATCTCAACGAGTTGCAGTTTCGCGAGCTCACAGATCTTGACGGGGTTGGCCTTCTGCTCAATGTTCAAGATATTGATAATCTGCTCTTTGGTTTCAGCGTCGTAGAGAATGTCGGCATCCAAGTAGATAACGTCCAAAGACCTGGCAATGAGTTCGCTCTTAAACATTTCTACGTCAATATCCAGCTCCTCGAGGATCGTCTTGCCATTTGTGCACGCTTCATAGATGAGCGTGTGAATGACTTCGAACTATTTCCAGTCGATGAGGATCTGGGCATAGGCCAAGAGGAAATCTTACTTCTTTATCATATAGTACACCTTCTATTGAAGCCACAACAAGACCCAAAGCATCGATAAGGGCGAGTCCAGCTTGAAAGTTTCCGGGGGCATCTGATACTGTTCTTCTGCTTCATCGTCATAGGTCTACTTAATGACGACCTCTGGGTTAATGAAGTCATTATTGAAATACTTCTCCAGCAAGAGTTTAAAAATGCGGTTGTCCTACTCCATTTCGAGTATTTAGTGGTATGTCATTCGACTGCAGTTGAAGTTTTGGAGGATGTTGCGGCACTGAATTAACTGCTTTATTCGATTTACTTTCAAGGCAAGGCTTTGAGACAGAAAAATCACATCAATTGAGCATGGTCTTGTGTTACCGTAATCATTTTATAAAATAGTAAATGTCTCCCTGATTTAGAACTTCATGCACATTCCTGCGATGAGCATTTCGATGATGGGCTGATTCTATTTATGGAATTCAGGGTCTTTGGATGCAATATCTTCGATGAGGATTTAGAGCTAAATTCTGGAACAGTTTTCCGATTGTATGAACTGCTACAGAATGGTTATAAACTTGGCCTTGCTTTCGTAGAGATCCATAAACTCAGCAAAAATGAATTAATTCTTTTGCTTGTTTTATAAAAAAAATAAGGCCACCAAGTCTTCTGATTGCAGGTCCTTCAAGTCACTGATTGTGCATTTTTATTTTGCAATTATACAATTTTTTAACATAAAATAGTGCATCTTTGCATAGAGTTTGCAGCATTCCAGATCTTCTCCTTTAAGTCCGTTTTTAGTTTCAAAAATCTGCAGCACTTTCTCGGAAATGTTTGGGTCTCCATTCTAGGACTCGATAGATAGGCAGTTGACGTATTGGCAAACATTCATGTAGAGTTTTGTACCCTCTAACGACTTTATCCTTTTGGTATATTCGTCCAGTGAAAGCGTGATGAGTCCATGCTTCCATCTCTTGTGCTAAATGCCGTATAGAGATTGAGTAAACCAGTCCACTGCTTCAATGATTCCGCTGGTGGGATAAGAGTCATAGAATTATCTAATGATCCTCTACTTGGTCATTTCACTCTGCCATTCAGTGACAGCGATCTCCTGAAACCATTTGGGCTGGATGTCGACCCGATCAGAAATAATTTGCTCGTTGGTCTTCGATGGCTTTTGAACATGGATTGTGAAGGGGTGGATAGGCAGCAAGAAGCTAAAGTTCTCGAGAATCTCCATAATTTTATCAGGGAACAACTGCAAGAAATTAATCAAAAACTCCTCGTAGTCCTCGAGGAGGATGATTTTAAACTCCTGGAAGACCATTTCCAAGGCCTTCAGCTCTTTGTATGGGGTTTGGTCGAGCATTGCGTGGAGCGGGTCCATTTTTTTGACAACCGGGTCGATTTCCTGGCGGACAATATCTTCGAAGATGTTCAGTAGGCTCGAACTATAGATCTTATCAAAAAGCCTGTGATCGAGCATCTTGTTCGTTTCCTCCATTTTGAGCTTTCTGCGGAGGAAGTCGTTTTTGACGTACTCCTTGATGTTGTTGTGGTCAAGGCTGCATTGGAGATTGCCGATGATGATTTCAGATATCTTTTCGAGTATCTTCATCATTTCGCTCACAGGGATGGTCCTCTTTTTAAGGATCAGTTTGAGTTCCCTCTTGATCGAGGGGATGTCGATGCACTGAAGAAGATACTGATAGATATCTGAATTCTACTTCTTGCTGTGACCCCACAGCTTCAGATAGAAATCTCTTCGAGTGATCCCAAGATTCATTGCCAAGTCCCTGACGACTTCCAGGTTCGGAGAGTTTTTGGGAAGTTACATCGCCTTTTCCATCATCTTCTCCATTCTCTCTCTCTTCACTAGATGCGATAAAATCAACTCATCGCCCCTCAATAGTACAAATATCAAAGACAGCTCGTTGCCGTGAGGGATGACCCAAGTTGCCTGATAGTTAGCCTGAAAGTCCGTCAGGTTTTACGGGATGTCGATGGTGTCGCAGAGACGCAAGTTACATTTGGGATCGGCAAAATTGATGCTATTGAGCTCGAACAGTTTTTAATTGACTGAGAGAATGATGCCGTTATCGGCCAAGAAGATCATGTTATAGTCTATTTTTTCCCTGAAGCTGTCGATAATCATGTACTTATCATACTTCTTCTTGAGGATGATCACTTCCGAGGCTGTGTATACACAGTAGTAGTCCCCGACTCCGTTCACATGAAACTTCTCGCTATCACAAAAACCTGTGGTTTCGATATCATATAGAGAATTCTCGGGCAATTAAATTGTTCCCGTAATGTCTCGTATAACTTCCATCATGTGGAGATTCAATCGCTTATTAGCCGACTATTTGGATACGGCCGTGTAAAAGATTGCGATTTTGGAAATTTGCTCCTCGTCAATGTTGCAAATGATCCATGCCATTTTAGTTATTAGTTAGCGGTTTTGATTCAGTGGGATCTTGCATTAGCTCTTGCATTTCAGGTATCCGAGGTAGTTGACATAGTTGTAAAGGGTGCCGGCGAATGTACTAATCAGGCACTCCTTGTCGGTGATCCACTCAGCAGTGAGTATGGGACTCAGCTTAATAAAATTGCGTTCCTCTAGCCTCCCAGCTTTGATGTCATAGGAGAAATAGGTCAAACCCTCGGGGCTGATGAGTCCAATTGGCACTTCAGTTTTATCACTCACGAATTTTAAGCTGCAGCTTATTATTTTTTGGACTGGGTACTGGACCTTGAGGATTTGGACGTGCTTAATATGGAGCTAGAATGTTTCTTGATCAATTGTGTAATGATAAACCAGGACTATGTATTTTCTCGCAACAAGCAAAGCGCTCCCCATAATTGGGAAAGGAATTATCAGATCTTTGATGGCAGGTTGGGCCTGCTTAGATAGTATCGAGCCAAATTTAGAAAAGAAGCTTTGGGGTGGGTCTGTCGATTATGGGATAATTAAAGTTGAAGGGATAGAGAGTTCAAGACCTCTCTACTTAATGCCACTGTAGAGCCCTTCGGACAACAGATTTGCTCGCATTCTAACTTACTTAGATATCTTATCTTATGAATAAATATACAAGGTGTTGCATTGTCAGGATGAATAAATTTATTTAAACAAGCTTAAGCATTATTGACAGCTAACAGACAAAAATCAACACAAATCTTCCTACTACTCAAGACTGAGGAGTTTACCGCTATGCTTATTTTAGAACATGTTCTGAATTGTCTGAGCGTTGGCTCTGTAGTTTCTTTTCATATAACCTGCGTCATTCTTTACAGTATCATAGATTTTCCTCAGCTTTTCATTTATAATTTTCAAATCCTCTTCGAAGTTACGATTATTGACGTCGATGTCTATTTAGGTCTATCTTTTATAAAACTGGGTCAAATCCTTGAGGTGTTCAATGCCCGCTTTAATGTTTATCAGGTTCTTAGATAGTTTTTTGGACTTGAGGAACATTTTCTCACGTTAATTACTTATTTTGGCTTAGTCTGATTAAATTTCATCAATCCTTCTTCTTGAGTTTCTATTATCCAAATTTTATGTCACTAGCCTGGTGTCTTCAAGCTTTTTCTTTATTTCTTATTTTTTTCTTTTCAAGGCCTCTGTTTTGGCTTTATAAGACTATTTTAGTTACTCAAGAGAAGATGTTGTCATTCCCTGAGTTTTAAATTTTTGAATTATCTCATTCGCGTCGACGACTCCAGTGACTTCCTTTAGTTTCCGGAAAGCTTACTCATAATCACCTAGCTATTGCTTTTAAATTTGTTCATTCTGCTCGAAACCAACTCCTCCAATCATGTTTAATTTTCGATGAACCAGCCTTCTTTCCTTCAGATTGGACTAATCATTGAAAACCGGGACATCGGCATCGAGCTAATTTTTCTTTTGCTGGATATACTTGCCCCTCATTTCTTGGACAGTAATTCTCCGCTGTTCAAAACGCTTCAACTATGCATAAGCTGCTTCCTTGGCGTGATTGGCATCATGGGCCAGGAGTAGCAATTCTTCAAAATCTTGCTACTTCCCTTTCAAGCTCTCCTCGATCACAGAAAGCTGATTATTATATCCGACTCTCTCCTCTTTCAGTCTCTTCACAACGAGTTCGTAGGTGCTTTGGATCTATTGGGCTTCGTTGTATTTGATCATCACTTTGTCTAATCGGTTCTCTAGGACCCTAATGGTTCTCATGAGCGGACTTTCCTGAATGTAGCTAAGCTTATTCTCTTCGACTTCCTTCAGTTTATCCTGCAGATTGAAGAGCCCTTGTTTTTTTTACTTCGTAACGTGGCGCTCACAGTCCAGCAGCCTCCTCAAATAGTTCTCGTCCCTACTATTAAAATTGGCAGTTGAGCAAAAGTCAGAGACTGTTTCCTCAGCATTGGTCGGCCTGTTTTGCTTGATGGCCGCAATATGGGAGTCACGAGTTTGTTTGAGAGCCCTATTCTCGGCTTGCAGCTTTTATATGGTTTCCCTATTTTTCTCCTTCATTTATTCTGCTTGCTGATAAAAGTTCTTCCTATCTTCATCCAAAATCCTCAGTTTGTGCTGTTCTTGCTCAATTGACGCCTCAAGGGCAGCTGGCCTTCGGGATATAGCAGACTTCGCTCTCATAAACCAATTGCGAACAATTATTATTAAAGCCTAACTTATTACATTTCATCAATCATCTATCAGCTATCAATAAAATTAAATGAAGTTCCATTCTGCTCAACTGCTTATCGACGCGGTTTATAGTTTATCTATGCTCGCAGTAATTGACAGTTTTGGGATTATAAGAAATGTAAGCAGTTCAGTTTGAGCTATTCTAATGCAACGGTATTGATGAAATTATGTTCATATATATTGCAAGAATAGTTAATTCTTTCTTTTATCTTATCGAAACAGATTGCTGACGGCTAAGTAATATGATTAAATTTGATGGATAGTTTGGGATGCTGACCATGTCGACCATAGTGTGAGAATGTGGCAATTTGGCGATAATGTGATATGCCGGCTGAAGATAAGTAATTTGCAGTAAGTATATCGAACATGAGATCAATATTCATATTATCGATATTTTCTCACAGAAGATGGGTGGCCAGAATTGCTGCACTTAGTATCCAGAGAGATAGTATCGAAATAGCATTAAGAGAATTCAGGACCAAGCCTAAAACAGCGGCAATAACCCCGATGTGCCCAAGGAACTACAAATTGTTGATGAGCCCTATCTCAAAGGAGAAGTCGGAAAGGTACACGCTAAATTGTGCGAATACCAACTCAAATCTGTCGACAGGCCAAGAGGAACTCCAGCCAAGCCGATGGCCTTGAGTGAAGACGGTACTGTCTATCATGGAGAGTGGCAAAGATATGTCCCTCATGGCTTTGGCAAGATGTATTTCGGAGACGGCTCATTCTACGAAGGCTTGTTTAAAGAAGGAAACCCCGATGGAGAAGGCAGGCTGATCAATCATAATGGTGTCTACTATTAAGGCAGTATTAGCCAAGGCACTGCCAAAGGAAAAGGAAAGTTAGTTAACCATCACCTGGATTATGTCTACGAAGGATAATGGTAAAACGATATCCCTGATGGCAAAGGGAAATAGGCATGGGGAGCCGAATAAATATATGAAGGCAATTTTCGCAATGGAATAAAATAAGGGTTGGGGAAGTGCAAAGTGCCTGGCAGCTTCTAATATGAAGGCACTTTCGAAAACAATTAAATAAACCACCATGGCAAGTCAATCTACTCTAATGGGGATCAGTATGAGGGAATGTGGAATAACGGTCTGATGCATGGCTCGGGAATTTATAAATACGCAGATGGGTCAACTTATGAAGGGTCCTTCTTCAATGGAAAGAAAAACGGCAAAGGCAAGTACATTTCGAAGAATCGCACAACCTTCGAAGGCACATGGAAAAATGGGAAAAGAGAAGGAAAAGGATATCTTGATGTACCTGGCGAAGAAAGTCTGACCTGGGAATGGAAGGACGATGTTCCGATTAAAAAATGAAACTCACCTACTTCCATTGATGCTATAAACTCAATATATTCAATACATATATATAGATCAAGAATAATATTATTTCCGTTTGCGACCATGTTCCCCTACATCACCACAAGCAAGCAGAAGAAGAAAAACATAATTTACGGCACTGACCAAATGCTCAAATAATGGGCCGATACCAAGAAATAGTTAGAAGCCAAGTCGAAGGCTGCATTCCTCAAAATAAAATCAAACAACTTGGCTGACTACACCAAAGTGTGCAGGCTCAAAGAAATCTCTGACTTTTACTCGAGTTACTTTGTGATTTTTGTGAGCAAATTGAAATAAGAACAAGCAGCTCAAGTAATTGAAAAATAGACGAGAATGATAATTAGTGAGGAAAGCCATTATCATTTAATATAGCGGGCGTTGGCACTCAGAAACTAATCCATTAAGTAATTGGGATCCGTCTTGGTATTTGCATCATTATCTAGGAAATTGTAGAAGGACTTCAGGCCATGAATTCAGGGAAGTCTGTGGCGGTGGAAACTCGCGTCAGAATAAATCAAATCCTCAAATAAGTCAAAACCCTATAATAGATTAAATAAATCTAAAATAAGCAGACCGTTAGTTTGGCCTAATCCATTTGTTCAGTCAGAAAAAATACGGAATTGCTGCTGCAATCGGTCAGCGAATGGAGAAATCACTTAAATCAAATCAGTGATGCAGTATCCCTCAAGAAGATGAAGCTTATTTTTCCAATGAGCGGTATCAATTGCCTTCTCTCAACTTTATATGACACTCAGTTTGTTGCAAGATCATTTTTAGAAAAGTATTATTAAACTAGCCAGCAAATGAATCCATTCCTTATTTTCGGCAGATGTTTGAAACCCAAAAACTAATTTCACGAGCTTTTTATTAAATATTTCAGTGACAATATGAGCTATGAGGATTTAAATTCGAAAATTATTGCAGAGATTCCTCGATCAGACGAAGAGCTCATCGCACTCGAGAATTTATAAAAACAGAAAATCCAAGAACTCAGAAACATTCAAGAAAAGCAAAAACAAAGAGAAAAATAAATTATTTCGGATCAAATTAAGAAATAGAAAGTTTAAAGAATCAAAAGCGAAGATCAATTGATAAAAAGATCCAAAAGCAATAAGAGGGTAAAAAAGAATTAAGAAAAGTAAAAGTAACAATAAAAGTAAATGCAAAACTAAGCATAAAAATAAAGCCAAAAGGTTATTAATATTGAAAATATCATGTTAGCAGGCAGAAAATCCAAGAGTTCAAGAAAATAATAGGTTTTAATTAAGACTGGAGGTCAAGTAATTTCGGACAAAAATATCACCATTAAAGGCATATACTCCAACAAAAAAGATGTTGCAAGAGAAAAAATTAAAGAAATTATCAATGAGAAGACGGACTTAGAAAGGCAACTCAATTAAGCAACAATCTTGAACAAGCAATATGAAAAAATGCTCGCGAAATTGGATAGGAGCACTTTGAAAAAGTCGTCAATTAACAATTCTTTTGAGCTAAATAAATCTTTGAGTGAAAATTAAAGTGAGCCTAATCAGCGCAGTCATAATAATATCAGTGCAATTTACCAAAACAAAAGAAAAATAAAAAACAATAACAATAACTCTATAAATCGAAGCTTTGAATCAGAAGAAATTAATGAGTTGTTGAGCTCGAAAAAAGAACTTTAACAGAATTTAAAAGAAGAGCAGAAATAAAAATACATAATGGAAAAACTGTTAAAAAAGAGTGAAAAATAAATTCTCAGTATAAAGCATAAAGGACAATTACAATAATCGAAACATGAGAAAGAAATTTAAATGCTAAAATCTAAAGTATCATAGAAATCAATCGAAGTAAAAAATTTTCAGAGACCTAAATAGTTTAGGGAAAAATCGCCGAATAAAAGCGAAATTATTCAAGGAGTATACTCGCATAAAGAGTTAAAACAGAAGGAAAAGATTAGCGAAGCTTTCAATGAAAAAGCAACACTATAGAAACAGCTGAAAGAAGCCAAGATTCGCAACAAGTAGTATGAAGATCTGATAAATGCGAAAAAATCTGAAGATGATCTTTAGCTAAATCCGTTGGTGAGGAAAAGAGGAAGTCTGCCGAATTAGCACAATTAAAAAAGTTCAATATATCAAAACAAAAATGGTCGAAATTCGTCTCTCGGCAAAATTTTTGAACCTGTAGAAATTTAGGGTTTGCTGAGACTAGAGGAAGAAAAGCTAAACAGAAGAAATCTCGAAAAGCAAATCAAATAGCTAATGAAAGAAAAAGTTAAACTTTAAAAAGTCTTAGAACAATCTGAAGGCAAAATAACAAAAGAAAAGTAACTCAATCAAAGAAGGATCTAAAAATATGAAAAAGTTATCGATGACTTGAAAAAATAAAGAAGTCCTCGAAAAAGAAGCGCATAATTATCAACGGGAAGATATATTGCTTCAAAAAAAAAGTCAGAAGGCCTCAGAATGTATACAACATCTTCACCAAAACCAAATATTGATCAAAGCTTGCTGAAATAAAAATAAAAAAATAACTTTGTTTCCACGAACTTTTATAAGTTACCCCCCTAAGTCAAAAAAATGAGAATAAAAAATGAGCAAAAAAATAGTATAATCTAAGTTGAAAGCGAATCTGAAGAGATTGATGAAAAAACAAAAGTAAAAATAAAAAAGAAAGGAAACGTTGAAATAATTCAAACAAAAAGAACAATTGAAATTATTTATGAGACTTCAAAAAGAAAAAAGCAAACCAAAAATGAAGAATTTTTAAAGCCGACAAATGATATTCCTAAAATCTAATTTGAAAAAGTCAAAAAATAAAAATAAGCGTTGCTTTTCCAGCTCGAGAGATAGTAGAACAGGAAAAGAGGATAATAAAAAATGAAAGAGAGAATGCTGGTAAAAGAGGGAGCCAGAGTAGAGAAATATCAATAAATTATTTAAAGATAAAGGTAAAAAAAGCATGAGCTCGAGAACAAAATAAAAAATTTGAAAAAAGATCTGTATGAAGAGTTTTAAAATAAAATGAAAACGTAAAAGCAAAAATTTTACAATGAGAAACGGGAGTTATTGGCACAAATTGAAAATGAAAAGGAGTAAAGGCTCATCAAAGAAAAACATTTGGCCAACCAAATAAAATTTCTGAAGGAAATGTAAGCAAACGAGAATGAATTGATTAAGATGCTTGAAATTGAAAAGAAAAATCGCAAAAATAAAGAGCATTAGCTGGCTGAAGAAATCGCCAAAAGAGAATAGTTAATGACTTTGATTTAGATTGAATAAATCAAAAAAGGAATCGAAACAGAAATTCGAAAAGAACTCTAAAATAACGATGAGTCTGAAGATGACGAATATGAAGGACAAATAGATCAAAGAAAACAGCAGCTTCAGAGATAAATCGAATAATTAAACCATTCTAAAAATTATGAGCTTGAGTAAATCGATGACTAAAATTAAAAATTAAAGAATTTGATTCAGAAGATTAAGCTCGAAGAAGTAAAACTTATGAATGCTATTAGAGATAATATTTAGGAGGAATAGTCAGATAAAGGTAATCCCCCTCTCAACTATAACGCTTAAGATGAAAATATCCCAAATAAAACCGATCAACACGGAGTTGTTTCAGATAAAAAATTAAAATTCTTTGATTCTACAAACAAAAATTAATAAGAGTAATCGATGAATTTGAAATAACCAGAGTAATTTGATAAATAAATGAATTTATCAACAGTTAAGGAAGTATTTCAAGGTCGACTCAAGGCTCAGGAGGAACAAGAAGCATAGAAAAAGCATTTTTATACAAATTTGCTCACTAATCCTTTGTATCGTGAAAGATAAGAAGTATAGAGCATAATAGAAAAGTATTTATAAAACGCACATGAATATCCTAAATAAAAGAATGTGTAAATGTCGCGGAAAACAAAGAGCAAAATCACCGACGGTATTATAAGTTCAAACAAGCAGGCCAATGATTTTTAGAAGTAGCTTTTCAAATTAAAGAAACTGCAGAGCTTTGTCCCGACATCCGAGCACGATATGCTCACAAGCCATCTTTTAGACCTTAAGAAAGTGTACGAAAACGAAAGTGCAAACACTCTGAAGAATTAACTGTTTCCAGCTATGAATCAATAAGATCAGTCGTCAGCCGATAATTAACTCTCGTTCGAATCGCAAGAAACTCCCCCTCCGCGCACAATTCGTGATCATGTTGAAGTGCACATGAAAAAATTAAGAAGCAATAAACACAGCAGCAAAAACTTTATGGCTATGAATAAAATACGTGTAGCAATGCTCGAGTAAGACCGGAAAGAAAAATAGAGATAATTAATTCTGGAGTTAAGCATTAAAAAAGCGAAAATCTTAAAAAAGAAAAAATCTCCATTCAAAAAGAATCCTTCAAAATAGAAATAAAAATAGAAGCAAACAGACAATAAGAGCAGAACCGTCGATAAGAAAGAAGAAATTAACCAAAAAAAGAAATCAGAAAAGTCTAAACCAGCATTAAAAGCAGATAAATCAGATAAATAAGATAAATCAGACAAAAAAGCGATTACTGATGAACAATAAATTAAGCAAATTGTTAATAATAACATCGACAAATAATAACTAGGCCTTTCCTCGAAAGAGAAATAGAAAGATTAAAAGCATGCTATTATTGAAAATGAATAATAACAGTATTCTGAATAATTTAATGGTGAATCATAATCCAAATCTGAATCTGAATCTGAAGAGAAACACAGCAACAATGATTAAGCTATTTAACGAAAAGAACTATAATAGAAAAGACTGTAGGAGAAGGAACTCGAATAGAAAAGATTAGGGGATGAGCTTGCTTCAAACTTATAATAGGGCACATAAATTTTGAACAACAATGATTATGAAACGAATAATCAATAAGATGAGCTAAATTTAGAGAAAAAAAAATTATAAGTGGATGTAAAGTCTTTCCAATAGGAAATCCGGTCATACATCAGCGGGGAATAAAGGTTCGAAATATATCAGCATTTCGTCAGTGATGCTGATTTAGATTCATATACTAAGGGGCTTCTTGATATTTCAAGCCAGGAACTTCGGGGACTCAACAATAACCCGGAATTCGCTCAGAGTATTAGCACAACCAATTCTTTATTAGTGCTTATCGCTAAAGATTTTAATCAAGGAGTAGAAGTGGGGATAGGAGTGTTTCATAAATAACTTGACAAAGATAGATACGTTTGCGATTATCTCATCGCCCACAACATGCGCAACTTTTTGAATTTAATCTTCAATTTTAGCAGATACATTTTCAAGTTAGATTTGATTCTCCTCAAAATCTAATTCTACTTCGATATCACCAAACTGGAGGATGAAATATCAGTTCTGCATTTCATATAGTTTTAAGAAAAGGTGAAGAGATTAGGGGAGGTTTATATCAAAATCGATGCAGGTAAACTTAGGAAGTATGTTTTGAGGAGGAATATGTTCGAAAATGCCGGTAACTCGGAAGAGTTGGAAGAAAAATAAGAGAAGGGATTAGAGTTTGATCTTCGGGTCAGATTCCATTCCGATCTGATGAAATAAAGAGGTTACGGCTTCACAAACTAAAAGTCTAAGGAGTATGTTTCAATCAGCGCCCTCGTAGCTGATTACATTCGAAAAGATGAAGATCGCCTGGCCATTTTCAAAAAGGATACAGAGAATGACCTGCAGTTCAGAGAACTTCTTGTTACAACCTTGATGCTTTTGAAGAAACAAGTATAAGTAAAAGGAGTGACTATCAGTGGGTTGGAGTTGAAAACAAGGTTAAGCCTAATGAAATAGCTATTGCCGATCTTCAATATTTAAGATAGCAATCATTCAATCGAACTAAGTCAGCTTAGCATTCATCACGCACTTCCTGCGTCAATAAAAAGATGCACTTTTTAAATTGAGGAAAAGCAAGTGAATTATATCATTCATTTTCCGGAATAAACAGTCACTAAAATTCAATCCTCAAATTCCAGCGAAACCGGCATTTTTATGGGCATCATTCCTAAATTTAAAATACTGATCGTTGAGGCCAGTGAGTTTATGAACATGAACAAGATTAACCCGGAAATCAATGTTTTCTTTTACGTGAAACACTTTGTCAAGAACATTATTGACATAAGAAAATAAACACATCCTCGAGTGTTCATTCCGGAAGTGCATGTGAAGAATCAATTTTTCTTTAAGGACCTCAGCGAGAAGTTAAAAGGCAATGTTTTTGCCGAAGAAGATGTAAAAATAGGCTGGGATAATCCATTCTCCAACAGTGTGATATTCACGCCAACACACAAAGATCTAGTAATAAAGAAGCCTTTCATTATTGCATTGATGTCTGCGAGCATCGAAAGAGCCGTTGAGGGGACTCCATTATGTGCCACAGTAATAGAATGACAACTGATTCATAATAATAATATTGTCGCCTTTGCTAATAATTCTGACGACTCGACGAATTGTATTGAAATGAGCGAGTGAATATAATAATTCAAGTAAGCTTAAAATTTTTGCGTATGCTTTGAAGATCTTTCCTCAAACTTATTTATCCTTTCTTTTGCGGCCGTTGTTTTCGATACCCCTCAGAGGCAAACCTGGGCGGATTAAAAATACGTGGAGGATCGGCTTTCAAAACCGGCACTAGCTTCTTTTTGTTCATTACTATTTCTATATTCATAATTTTGATTTAAAATTTTTTCAAAGGGGATACACTCTTCTATGGGTCACTTTCTTACTGCGTGTTATCTCTAATGCTCCATCTTTTGTTGCTATAATGTTTATTCTTTTAAACTATTTCCGCCAGTTCGAAATCCTAGTTTTTGGTTGTAAAGCGTTTTTGAGGGAATGGAGCCCTGTAGAAATGCTTCTTCGTCTACTTGGATTAGTTGATGTAATCTATATAGAGGGAAATATTACTCAAGGTCAACCTTTTTTAAATTTTCCTCCGATCCTTTCTTAAATGGTACTGCTTAAAATTTCTCTGGTATTACAAGATTTGGCTTTTTATCTGCTGATTCCTCTCGAGGCACTCTTCAGAAAAATCAAAATCTGATTAGTTTGTTGCCAAGAAATAGGACTTACGGAAATGAGGATAATCGAGATCCAGACACCCTAGTGTCCTGAATCTTGAGTTTATGCCTATTATAGTTTTTTTATATTTTTTCGAGGATTCTGTTTCGCTTTTTGTTGGGGATGGAACTTCTCGTACTTGAGGCTTTTCATCAGGATCATAGTAACTTGAATACACTTTCTGAAATCCTTCTTCTTTTTCAAATTTCCCTAATGCTTTCAGAATAGAAGCAAAAGTGGAGAAGCAGTTAAATAAAGACTTGGTGAATCGCTAGAGAGAGAAGTCTTCGTAGAAATCGCTCAGAGACTTTTCTATTTATCCAATTAGTCCCTTGAGAGGTTTCAAATATGATAAACTCATTGTCTTCTGCTTGTACGGGAGGATTATTTCGATAAGGCGATTGACAATTCGCTTATTGACTCTAAAATATGATTGATCTTACATGAGAGTAAGTCCGTTTTTCATTTCCTCACTTTCCTCGGCATCATCTTCCAGCCCTTGAGAAGCGATACACTTCTGGAATTCTGTCATTGCCTAAAGCTTGGCTTGAGTGGATCCATCGTAATCTAGTGACAGGATCCTGTAGGACAGGGAGAGCAGCTTCGCGAAATTGTTAATAATTTTTTATAAGAACTTGTAGAGGCTATATGTTTTGGAGCGAGGCAGTTCGGTAAATGTGCGATACTGTTCATACATTATAGTTTTATTATAGTATAATAACCTGCATCAGGTATTTGGAATCTTCGTATAGAGATCGAGCTCGTTTATGATTGATAAATGATAAAGTGGGTTGGAGATCAGATAGTTTTAGTTAAACCTCAATCGCATTTAACTGCCTCCACGATTTGCAAGCCATCTGCCTCTTTCTCATCAATTTGCTCAATTCTGGTTCCTGTGAATTTGGATGTCGTTTTGACAGGGTGTGTGACCTCTGCGCTTTCCTCAAGACTTTGATTTGAGCAATGAACTTTTGCCAGTTGCATTCTGGCCATTTCATATTTTTTTTTCATCTAGTTTATAATAGGTGTATATTTGTGAGTCCTCACTGCGCTCTTATGGCTCTCCGAAATTATATGCTGCATAAGAACAACTTTACAGTCAAGTAATCATGGAATTAGTTCCTACAGACGTTACAGAATTTATTTTTGCGGCCATTGTTGGGGACTTGCTGAAAATGTAAATGCAAAAATTAAAAAGGACTCTTGGGAGTACGAAATGGGCTTTACTATATAGCTGATGCCGGAGGGATTTTCGATGACCTTCTTCATGTGGCTGGTTTTGAATCTTCTGTCTTATTCTTCGTTGAAATTCTAAATAATAAAGGCCATACCATCTTATCCTCCTCGAGGACAAAGGAGGGAGTGTAGAACTTCTGGTCTCTGTTAAAGAAGGGTATAACTTTGTCAAAACATTTGCTTTTTCTGGATAAGACCTATGCTACATATTAAATTGAGGGCACATCCGCACTTTTTGATTTTTGCGAAAATACACATTTTTATTCAAGGGCGTAATTTCAAAAAGATGCTCTTTGCACCAACCTTTCCCACAAGAAGGATGCTTCTACCTTTTCACCATATTTAATAATTGAATTATGAATTAGCTGTATATATTAAGAACTTTGGATTCAATGTCCGTCATTCAACAATAATTTTATATTCTCAATTCCATTCAACTCTGCTCGACTCAGAATCTGAAAATTTGCAGCCATTATTCCCGGTTCATTGTATATTCTAATGGAGAATGCGCTTGACAGTTAGAAGCTTCGCATTTAATCCAAACAAAGAGTGCATAGAATGTATGAACCAAGTGGTTATTTATTTTTAGGTGGCGCTGGCAGTTCGAAAGTGGCACTTCAATAAATGGAATAAAATTTAAATTATGGTATCATTATAATGATGCATTGCAGACATTTATTCAGCTTGATTCCTAGTGGCTGCTTGAGTAATCGTGCAGTTCAGACCGGTCGGTTTCCATTTCCTCACTGATGTCAACCACCTTTTCGAATTTCTCATTTCGCTCTGGTTCATTTCTGATTTCGGACACGAACTCAAAGACAATGGTCAATATTATGATCAGCATTCCTGAGATCTGCAAAGCACTTGCCTTATGGCCATAGAATTGCATGTTAAGGAGGATTGTCAATGTCTTGCGAATTGCGATCACAAATGGGACGATGTGTTGTTTGAATTGTTTGATGAGCCGGTAGATAAAAAGTTGTCCGATAAAACCTATTACTGAAAATGCGATCAGCACTAACGCAAATTTGGGGTGACAAACTATGAACAGCAATACTTCCCAGATTTCAAAGGTGATTATCATGCACACCAATGAAATTATGGCGACATACTTGTTGATTTATGACATCATTTCTGAAGGCTCTGGCTTACACTCCGACTTGATTTGGGCCTGGAAATCGGGAATGAACCCATCTGCCAAGACGGACATTAACGCCATTAGCAGACCCAAGGCTTCGACTTTCGACTCTCGGTCGGCTACTTCCGGGTCGAAAAGAGTAAACATTACACCCCCGACTGTAATTATCACTCCCAGGATCAACTTCTTGGGGCCGATTTTTAAACTCTGATCTTTGACTCTGCTGAAAAAGACGGCGATTAGAAGTATGACGAGGATGTTGGAGGATTTAATAGCAGTGACCACTGGGAAGCTGGTCATGCTAACTGCCAGATTCAGAGTAATTCCCGAAAAGAATATAACCCCTCCAGTCATGAGCCCGTTTTTCAGGGGAATGACTGTCCGCGTTGAAAGCCTTAAATTATAGGCTTCCCCCAGAAGCCAAGTGAACAAGGACGGAAAAAATACTAATGCCAGCAAATCCTGAAATTTCTCCTCCTTCATAGTCTGGAAATTGTAGAAAACCCCCGCGATTCTTTATATTAAGTGATTGCTTACAAATCTTCATGGAGCAAACTCGCGATCCAATAGCTGCACATAACTCCAGATACTCCAATTAACAGGTTGTATAGTTGTGACTTATCGTATTTCATTTACTATTATTTATAATATATAATATATGCCATACATATTAGCATCATTAGTTATTATTACTCATAAAATTGCATATAGCTTCCCACAAGATATGTTGATGAAGTTCACCAGAGTTAAATGTGTCAGGAAATGGATTTATAATAATTGTATTTTATTATAATCAAAACAATACGAGTATTTTTGAGATCGCACAACATAAATTTATTATGTATTATTGGCAATAGCCAGTGTTAATAATCTTTATTGCTATTCTAAATTAGTATACATCTGTATAATTCATTTTAGCACAACATGATCCAGCACGAAGCATTCTCTAATCGCAATCTGAGTAACCACATCGATGTGGAAGCTCACATCGGTATGGAGGGAATCCAACAATCTTAACAATAGTCAAAGTCTCATGAAACTAGTACCTCATAAATATTCATAATGTTCATCCTGAGAATGGGCCTAATCTTTGCATTTTTGACTCTGATATCGACTCCGGTCTGGATCAAAATAGCATAAGGTAACACATATCATAATTTCAGCGAATAAGACTATTTCATAAATCATAACACTCAAGCTGTCTCACTTGCAAGAATATCACGAGGCTTTCCCCTAATAAATCTCAGATGTATTGCTTGCCGGAACGCTGAAAGGTATGATCCAAATTTAGGAATCCGATATACAATAATGCGATACAGAGCACATGCTGACTGTTTAACATTCAAAAGTGAAAACCGAAGAATCGATGGCTACCTGCTGGTGCTGGAGCTTGTATGCAAGGCTTCCTGCTATGCTGTGGGTGCGTCATGAGTATTTCATATTTCGCGCGAGATAAAGTCGGAAGGGAAATCATATTGAGGACTACTCTTTGCAAATTACTCATCTGCCCATGCTTCCTTCCTATATCCTTTAGCCAAAACTTCAATAGTTCATTGAAGCCTACATGGCAGAGCTGATAACGATAAACGGGGAATTCAGCAATACTCGACATCAGCTCGAGCTTTGCACAGCAAAGTATTTACAATAAAGTTGGTTGGAGACCTCTAAACTTTGGAAAAAACAGATGAGTGAGGTGAAATTGTTTTAAAAGGACAAACAGGCCATACAGCCAAATTAAAGCAAGGGCTGTCTCCACAAATTCAGGCATGCTAAAAGTCCCATTATGAATGATTTGGAGGAGAAGATTGTGAGAAAGAGATAAATGCTTGCCCAAATTCAAATGAAAACGACTCCGTCGGAAAACATTGCTTGGGTCACTTTTCCAGTCGCAAAATTCGGTATTTAGTACACCGAAAATTGCAAGCTGGGTGGATTTTCATGGACTCAAAACTGGCGTGAAGAAAGCCCCTCATCCCCTCGAGATAAGATGGGCTTATATTTACTCTCCAAGCTCAGCATAATCCTATCGAAGTGCTTGGCTCTTGCAATCTTCATAATAGTTCTGTTGGCGTTCGATTTAGTGATTTTGTACATCAGCATATCCTCATATAAGACGCTGGCTTCAGTCTGTATCATCGGATTGGAAATGTTGATTCGAGAAATAGTGCTTCGAACAAATGAGGTCTAAAAACACCAAGAACAGTCACAGTTCGAGCTCTCGGTATTTACCAAACTCACGAAATACTTATACATTAACACCTCATTGTTGATCTTCATGAGCTCATATGACTTCGGGGACAACTTGTTCTGCAACTTCTTCTCCAGCCGGAAACATTCCGGCCTATCAACTGATTGGTATCAGACTGTAGGGTTCAACATTGCCTTAACTGGAATCATCCAGCTGGTTTACGTCAATTTGAGGTTACCTATGGAGTTCGCAAAGAAAATGATCTTCGACAAAATTTTCAGCAGCGACAGTTCCAAAATCAGTAAGCTCGAGGCTGATCTTGACATCAGCTATAGTCACTTCATATCGGTTTTAATGTTCTCAATACCTACACCTATTCTCATCCGATCTTCTACATGTTGGCAGTGATGCTGTGCTTCATCGGCTATTTCTCGCACAAGAGGTACGTGATGAAGACCACTGAGCAGCCTGTGTACAACAGCAGCCTGATTAGCTATAGAGCAATCAATTTCATGCAGTACAGCATTGTTGTCCACTTTCTCTGCGTATTTTTACTCACAAGAAGGATGCTGCCCGTCATCTTAGGAACATCCATTTTATTGATTCTATTCATAAAGAACACAATATTCTGAAACTGCTCAAGATCATCAGGAAAAATATCGGACCTCTTTGCTTTATGTCCTATAAAAAGAGCTAAATTAGTCTCGCAATCGAAGATATTTTGACCCCTGCACAGAAAGAGTAAAAGAGGGAATGAGCCGCAAGAAAATATAAATCATGGAGGCAGAATACACCAGGTAGTACGTAAACAACGGATTGGTGCAGAAAAGATATTTGCAGAGAGCATGCGAGAGCCAATGGTTAAAATCGAAGTTCCAAACCCTCTCTTACTAAGCTCCACTCGAAACAAATAATAGGGCAATCAACTATCAAGTTTTCAGGTCATGAATTGTTTACGCATTCTCACTTTTGGTGCATGCATTAATTATAACTGATATAGTTGAACTTATTTAAATATCGATGCAGATATCTTTCGGCATTCAATAAATTGCAAAATACAAAATGATGCAGTTACTTGTCGATAGGGGTATCGAATAAAACAGATTTTTTGCATGTCTGGCCTTTTCCTGCAACTCAATGATAAATATTGGATTCTATTATTCAGGTGCTACTTATGTTATAAATTAAATCTTTAACGTTGAAATGAAGAAGAATCTAACCCTACGCAAAACCGAGGACGAGAAATCTAAGGCAGAATTGGCATTTTCATAATAAAATTTCAAGATCTTCTGAGAGTTAAACCCTACTCCCAGTCTCGCCCAATAACGAATTTTAAAAAGTACTATCTGCCAACAAAGTAGAGATCCACTCACCTTATCACTCAAACTATGACAACGCGAAACAGTATTCGTATGAGGAAGTGTTGATTAAACGGCAAATAATTCTTCCATTTTTCGTAACACTATGATTGCACCCATAAAAAATGTGCTTGATGGCTACAACTCAACGTGTTTATCTACGGAATACAGGGGCAGGGAAAAACGTATACGATGTTTGGAAATGCTGGAAGGTGACATCAAAAGCATCAGCGTCGAGAGTAGGGCCTAGTTTCAATGTCAATCGACTACCTATTTGAGTAGATTGAAAGAACCAATCTGTGAAAACCCAAGTCTTCATTTCTTTTTACGAAATTTACAATTAAAATATACGTGATCTCTTCAAGATGGGCCGAGGTCCCACCAGATTATGGAAGATCCTGTGAATGGGTTCATAGTTAGTGATTTAGTGGAGCTGGGGCTTGACAACAAAAACAACACCAAGGACATTATCCTATCCGGGCATCGAGCGAAGGGCCATGAACTCGACGAAATCTAACTAAGTCTCTAGCCGATCTCATGCCATTCTCCAGTTCACCATTAAAAGGTACTTCAAATCCGCATCCAATTAAAATGCAATGCTCGAATCGAAATTCTTCATGATCGATTTAGCAGGCAACGAAAAGACTTGCTCCAGCGAATCTAAAAGATTCATCGAAGGCATCAATATCAACAAAAGCTATTGACCTTAGGAATCTGTCTGAACATTCTAGCCGAAAGGAAAAACGCGTATGTGCCATTTAGAGATTCAAAGCTCACGAGGATCCTCAAGGAGTCGCTGGGAGGGAATTCCAAGACTGTGATGATCGCGTGCATTTCCTCCGAAAAGAAGCACTATGAATAAACTCTCAACACGCTCAAGTACAGCTCAATTGCCAGAAAGATCAAGAACAAAGGAGTAAAGCATAATATAAAAATTATCACTCGCGACCAGGTACCAGACGGCAAGGAATTCCCCATTTTTGCGGATAACGTTCGCCTGGAGTCCGAAGAGAGATTCAAGGAATATCCTAAGCGATTTGATCTTAGCTATTTAAGAGAAATCGAAGATTTAAAGGCTGCAGGACGATTTATAAGAAAATAGGCAATAGAACGAAGATATGTTCAGCCACAGCCCAGAACAATACGAGCTGTGGGGGGAAACATCGCCAAAATTGATAAGACCCTTGAAAAACTAATGAAGGCATACGAGAGGAATATGGAAAAGGCAGAGCAGTCATACCAGACTCTCATGAGCAACATCTTCGGCAACATGAAATAACGGAAAAGCGAAGCATTAGTCATTGAAAGGCAGAACTTATAAATCCAAAGGCTCAACGAAACCATCGCACTCAAAAATAAAAGGATCAAAGAGCTCGAGGCTAATTTCAGCAGCACTTATAATCAGTCTCAAGAGCATGATCTGTCTCTTGTTCATCTCGAATCGAACACCTGCTCGTAAATCATGAGAATCGACGAAAGCAACTTCTCCCAGCCACTCAGGCGCCAACATGACACAATCAGCCTCAAGAATAAAGAGAATACCTCTCATTCTCGTCAGAAAGGGATCCGAAGAAACTAAGCATCGATCCATGCGATGAAACTCCGAAATATATGTCAAGGCAATCTTCTAGGGAGGCTCTGCAAATTCTAAGCCTCAATCTCCCCAATGACGATGCAAAATCACGAAAGGTAGGTAATAAATACCTTCAAGGGCCACAACAGAAATAAATAACAATAACGTTGACAGGCACCGGGGTTCAAGAAATCAGTAGCAGAGCTGTACCTAACAAATAGAGCTTCATCCAGAGACTTAAATAGGCATAAAAAGGCCAAATTAACCGAGAACAGTGTGATCAGCTCTTTATTAGACGAACAGTAAGCCAACCAATACGAGTTGAACAACACTGAACTGTCTATGCTCAGAAATTAAAATTTTTCCAAGGTAAAATCGCATCACAAACAAGAGTCACAGTGTAAAGCATGCACTGAATAGAAGCAGCTCAAATAACAGCAATAGCTCAAACCGAGTGATCAAATTTTACAATTTAAAATGATTTCATAGCGTCTTATTTTATCGGATCCAGCCTCAACGGAGTCATTATAAATATCATCGTATGAAGCAGGAGTCTGCCACTAAGTATGATCGTCGTATTTGTACATAAGTCAATCGGCCCGCTTGCTCGAAGATCCTAGAACATCGAAAATCAAATCCAACTGCCATTGGTATTGCTTTCTGATCTACAATCTTCCCGAGTTTTCGTCGATGCTTATGAAAATCAGAGGCTTTTTGCAGAAACCAGCATTTACCCAGTAAAATCGAAGCTACGGTCGGTACCTGCTGCATTCGACTGTCGCTTCGAATTCAAAGAAACAGGCTGATAATGTATTCCCAATTATCTTCAGGATTAACAGTATAATCTAATTATGATATTCTTTAGCATATTGTATGTATATGAAGCACAGTAAACTTATATAAAATTAAACAGTCACTTCCAATAATGGCATCGGGACTTAGTTGGATTAATGTAGATGTGGATGAATGATATGTATGGATGTGTATGAATGCCTCATAAATGTGAGATAGAATTAAAGTGATAGTATTTTATTGGCAATAATATTAATACTGGGGTTGGGGTTGGGGTTGGGGTTGGGGTTGGGGTTGGGGTTGGGGTTGGGGTTGGGTTGGGGTTGGGGTTGGGA